>NC_061113.1:219291444-219313519 GCF_002878395.1 Capsicum annuum
CCCCAGACCCCACTAAGTGGGAATACACTGGGTTTGTTGTTGTTGTTCTAATTAAAGCATGTTGATAGTCAAATACCTCCAACATATGTAAGCAACAAAGATCAAAAACTAAATTTACCATTGGTTAGAAATTTGACATGAAACTGTTAATCAACTTGGTGAACTTCTAGGTTTACTCACCAATTTGATCCCAACTGTACCTGCAAACTCATGAAACTGTTAAATCATATCCTCAGTGAAGGTCAGTTTCCCGTTAGTATTTGGAAACATTATGGTGCCACTGTTGGTCTATCCTAAATCTTATTCATTTCACACTTGTTCTCATGAAATGATGGACTCAAAAACATCGGAATGAGCTCCGATAGAATGATTCCACTCTTCTTATTCTAATATGTTGGAACCTCTGGAAGACTGACAGTAAGTGACCATCTACTTTTAGAACTAAGCCAGCATAAGGTGGGAGAATATCTACCGTGATGGGAGTGCTTTCTCTAACCCTGGTTGTTGTCATGGTATATAGGATATTTGATTGCTTTTATGTGGTGAAGCTGGTGTTGTGCTGATACGCTTGCTCTAGCGCAGCACTAATGGATTTCACAATATTCACTTAGAGACTAATTCTATGTTGATGATTTCCTGGCTGAAATACGAGTCTAATCCTTCCTGAAATCGGAGCAACATTATAGATCATACCAAGCAACTATGTTAGTAAGCTCATCAAGTAACTTTCTCCCACATTTATTACAGGGAAGGCAATGTGCCTGCTAATTCATTATTAAAAATCAGACATAATATTAGGGAACTACTTTTTCACTACTATCCAGGATCTCCTGGGGCATATCAGGGTACAACTCAGATTTTATAACTTTGGCCTTTCCCTCATTCAAACACTCTAAGACGAAGGAATTGGTTTTCTTGACATGACCTTATACTTCGTATGACTGTGTATACTGCGAGCTATTTTTGAGCTATTTCTGTGCCCTTTAAGGCACCTAATTCTCACTTCAGGCTGTTCATTTCAGCCCCTTCCACACGTCACTTTCTATCTCACTGCCAAAAAAAAAAAAAGTTGGACCGTTGAAGGCTCTTCAAATGGGCTATACTCTATGGACAGCTAAGAGTTTTTTGTAAATAGCTGGCTATATTTCTCATCTTTTGTCATCAATATCAACCTTGGAGTTATAAATTACACAGTGTGCTGGAGATGAAACTAAAGAAAGTAGTAATCTAGCAGTTACTTGTTTTCAATGAATTTATTGGCTTTGAATAACCAAATATAGCTTAGATTGTACCTATTCAATTTTAACACCTAATGACCATTATAATACTCCAATTAGCTGGAAAAAATCAGGAAACTAAAGGGCAAAGTTGGAATCCAAACAGCCAACTTCACTGGAGAATTATCACAAGCACATAGAGAGCAAAAGTTGGCTCAAATCAGTAGATCAAAGAATAAAAGAGTGAATCCAAGAAGATAAGCTCACAATTTGTTTCTCCAAAATTATTTAGATATTCAAACAATAATTGACAAACACAAGTAAAATAAACCCCGTGATTTAAAAGAGAAAATAAAAAATGAGCCATAATTTTTTCATCCGCAATTCGCACAAAGAAACAAACGTTTCACTGAACAAGGTGAAGTTCAAGTTAAAGAAATCACAGTTAAGCATATACAGAGAAGAGAAAAATCTGAAAATGAAAAAGATACTTGAGAAAATGCGGATATGATTGATAAATCTCCTATGTGCTTCACTCACATTTATATAGAGTAGTAATATATATATATATATATATAAAAATATAAATACAAAAATGTATGTCAATGACACTAACAATTTGTTAAAGATTTCAATTATTAAAACCCTTTTCCCTTATTTCAAATCATAATTCCACTCATATCATATGGCCAAGCAAATCTTTACATACTGGATATCGAATTAAACGTATGAATGACGAGTTAAGCTGCTCCTTCTCCCTCGACGACTTCATCACATCCTTCTCCAAACGTGTCATCAACCACTTCTCTCGCTATAAACATATCAAATAAAAATGTGGATCTCTTCACTTATATAGAAACTTCATAACGGTCTGAATTTGATAAAATCTTACAAGAGAAATTAGTGATTGTTTGTTGGCTAGGACAGCGATGTCCTCCTTTGCAGAATACACAACAAACAAATTTTATAACAAATCCTAGATGTAATGAGTTCTATACTTGAAAGGATTCTAAAATTAAAAGGAAAATTAAATATTATGGTATGTAAATCTATATCAATATCTATAATCTATAATCTATAATCTATAATCTATATCTATAATTTATATCTATAATATATTAATGAACTTTTTGTCCTTCATTAAAATACTATGCAATAGACAAAATTATCTTTTTCACTTTTATTAAAATTATTATTTAATTATATTTATTATATTTTAAAGTAAAGAACCACAAAATATATGGTAAATTTTACAAATTAAAGAGTACTAATAATTATTAAGAAAACTAATATTTATAGGGTTCTAAACTATACTATATATTAGAGGAGAAGAGAAAATTGAAAAAATAGTACTTTTTTTTTTCGGGCTAAAAGGAAATAAAAGAGATACACTTTTTTCCGGCTAAATAGGAAATACACGTTAACGACTAATTACCCATTAGAGAAGTTGTTAAAATTGAGAAAAGGAAAAAAGGGAAAAAAGAAAACAAAAAAATAAGTAAAAATAATAATTATTATTATTCTAATATTGATAAATAATAAATTAAAATCAACTAAATATTTTATTAAATTTATCTCTTATTTGACTTTGTAATTAAATTATTTTCCTAATAATTAAGGGTTTGAAATCAATTAAAATAATATATTAATTTTTCCTTATTCGAGTTATGTAAATTATGAATTTCAAACCAATTGATATTGTATATTAATTTTTTCTTATTTAGGATTCTCTTATATTTAGAGACAAAAATACAACATCACAAAATTTTGAAGTATGCTTCTAATTTCGAACATCTTTTTTTCTTTGGTGAATTCTGAATTTTTTTGCAATATATTTGTTTTCCTTCAAAGTTCAGTTTGATAACATGAAAATCTAAAAAAAAAAATTCCTTCGCCATCGATGTTTGTTCTTCTACTTTATTATTTTTCTTTCGCCATTGATATTGATTCTTGTTGTACTTTATTATAATTATTTTTGTTATTATTAATTTATTGTAAGTAGTTGTATTATATTATTACTCTCATATATAATGTAGCTTTATTAATTTAGAACCCGTTTTTGTGCATTAATATAATTTTGAGTTTTGATATCAATAATGAAATTTTATTCATTACATTTAATTTACTCCTTAATTGTATAATTATTAGTGTAATAACGAATTATCATTATATTAATTTGAGATTGTTGTAGGAACCTGCAAATTTCAAAATGTACCCTCTATGTCTATATAAACATATCCATGTTTATATATTTTCTTTTTCTTTTTTGTGTGTGAAATTACTCTTGATTTTTAGTCATTTAATTTATTATGAAATATTGTAGAGGTATTAAATCTCAAAGTATAATGTTAATCGATGAAAAGACTTCACAAAAAAGGGACATAAAACCTTACCCCCAAGGTAGACATAAATTCCTCATATTTATGCATTCAAATGATAATTCAATTTGTATCAGTATAATAATATTCATTCTCATTATTTAAACAAATATAAAATTTAGCGTAATGCTAATAGTTTTTTCTAAATAAGATGTTATTCTTTTCATTTTATATTAACTAGCGCAATATACACGTGCTTTTGCACGTATAATAGACTAGTCTAAATAATAGAGACAACTAATAATCCTAGAGATGATATATTATATTCCTTCCATAAGCTAAAACTACAATTTCTGATTAATATATAGTTTATCAATTGAAAAAAAAAAATTATTAATGAAAAAAGATAAAAATATAATTTTATCTATTACAAGATCTTTTAATAAAGAATAAAAAATTTAAATAATAATTATAAGATCTTTCACATTTTTAATATAATATGATATATGATTTGAATAGATTATATATGATATGATACTCTATATAGCAGCTAATAAGAATAGTATAATAAAATAATCATATCACAAGTTAATTAACAGAGACAGTATGATAAAATAATAATATGACAAGTAAAGCTTACGGAAAGAGTATTTGTAGACGCATTTAAAGAAACCTCTCGAAGGGTATGGTTAATTCGTCTACTTGTCTCACCTGACTTGTAAGGCGATGGAAGTTTCTTTCACCGTTGCGCATTCGAAAGAAGTCTCAACATTTTTCAAACTTCCAAGAATCTTAAACCTTACACATTTTTTTTTCTTTCAATATATATATATATATATATTGCACCATCAAACACCCACACTCATCACAATAGTCTAGTTAACAAAATAAATCAGCCAGTTAATAATATCATCTGTACCACATCACAGAATCAGAAGATATAATCAAGAATCAAGACTACTTAAGATGAGGCTCAGCAAATTGTCATTTTAGTAGGCTGCATTTTGCAGGTGGCATCAATAGGCGCATATGGATCATCACTTTTACCGTTAATCTTGGGCCAAATAATGGGGAATCCCAGTAATCTACTTGGCGAAAGTACATTTCTTGATCCATTTAGAATGTTAGAACAAATACCGTTTAGACTGAAAAGCGGGGAGGAGAGTCTTTCGGTTGCAAAAGCGGACTGGAAAGATACCGCAAAGGGACACGTGATAAAAGTAGACGTGCGAGGATTGAAGAAAGAGGATATGAAGATAGAGATTGAAGAGAATAGAGTGTTGCGAGTGAGCACAGAGAGGAAGAAAGAACAGCAAGACATAAATGATAATCACTGGTGTGGAGTTAATTCTACTTAAAGCATTTGTATAATGCAATGAATAAAGAAACATAAATAAAGAGAGTATGTTTTAGATGAGTTGAATATAAAATATACGTTATGTGGGAGATGAACATACTTTGCTCCTTTATGAGTTGGTGATTCAATAGTACTTTAATGCTTCTTAAATTTACATCTCCGTTTCTCCAATTTACTCCCCTTAATATGAGTTTCTACACCTATATAAAGAGCATATATGGAGAACAAAAAGAACACACCACAAGTGAAAGAAAATATCTTCCTCCTTTCCTCTTCCTCTTAAATTGTTTTGGGCAATTGGTTTAGGTACCCTCCAAACTTTCAGTCACGAGTGCACGTATTTGAAAGTAGCTGTGGAACCTTGGGTAGCGACCGGCTAGAAGGATTTGCACCGGAATCGGACCGAAATCGCTTTCAAGGCAGTGGCTTGTCATGACACAGTTTTTGTGACTATTCTCTTACTATTATTAATTCCAGTTTCATATCAATATTGTAGTAATTTTTCTAACAATTTGAAAGCAATTTTACTAACATACAATATTGATAAATGACTATTTCTTTGAACAAAATCTTTTCTGATTTGTCAAAACTTGAGTCATTGGACGGAAATAATTTTAAACGTTGGCCACAAAAATTTCTGATTTTCTTCGAACAATTAGAAGTTGATTATGTTTTATTTAATGAACCTCATATTGATGGTTCTAACATTACTACTGGATCTAACATTGTTGTGGTTGATGATATTGCAAAAAAAATTCAAAAAGGGTAACAAAACAGTTAGAGGACATTTGTTGAACTATATGACTAATCATTTGTTTGATTTATTTGTTACCTATAAGTCTGCTAAAGATATATGGGACAATTTAGAAAAAAAATGATGATGAAGAAAAGAAAAAAATATATATTATCGGACAATGAATTAAATTTCAAATAGTTGACAATAAATTAATCATGGAACAAGTCCACGAATATGAAAATTTAACTGTTAATGTTCTCAATGAGGGCATGAAGATGTGTGAGATTCTTCAAGTGAATGTTTGGCTTGAAAAATTTCCACCATCCTAGAGTGATTACAAAAATCAAATGAAACATAAGAAAAAAAAAATTAACTCTCCAAGAACTTATTAGTTACACGAGAGCAGAGGAGGCAAATCGTCTTAAAGATAAGATGGAAGCTCTTTCTCTTAATTCTTCTAAAGCTAACCTTGTGGAATCCTCTGGAACTATTGCAAAAGACAGGTATGAAGGCAAGCAAAAGAATGTCCAAAATAAGGAACAAGTGAAGAAGAAAAATAATTTCAACAAGCCAGAGAGTCAAATTAAAAAAATAAAGGGGCTTTGTTTTATCCGCGGAAAACTTGACCATAGAGTTGTCCAGTGTTATTTAAGAAAAGGACAAAAGCCAAAACAGGGAGGATAAGATGATGTCCAAGCTCATCTTACTGAGGGTGATAAAGTAATTGTTGCAGTAATCGTCAAGGCAAATCTGGTAGCTAATAAGACTGATTGAGTGTTGGACACAGGCGCTTCAAGATATTTTTGCACCAACAAAGAATTATTCCATGAATTTGAGAAATCCACCAATGGCGAGTGTGTCTACATGGGTAACTCAACTACTACTGGAGTTTTGGGTGAAGGAAAATTTTTACTTAAATTAACTTCTGGAAAAAAAATTATCCTTAAACAATGTTTTGTATGTTTTCTCGCTCCGTAAAAACTTAGTTTCTGGAGCACTTCTCAACAAAGTAGGCTTTAAACTTATTTTTTAAGCTGATAAAATAATTATCTCTCATGGAGGAAACTTTGTTGGGAAGGGATACCTTAGTGGGGGTTTATTTGTACTGAATATTGATCAAGAGATTGTCAATAATGCAAATATTTCTAATTTTGCTTATATTGCTGAGTCTATTAATATATGACATGGTAGACTAGGTCATGTTAATCTTGCTTCTATTAAAATACTTAGGAAAATGGGATTAATTCCTACAATAAATATTAATGATATTTCTAAATGTCCTCTGTGTGTAGAAGCAAAGCATGTCAAGAAACCTTTTAAATATGTTGCTAGTAGAAAGACCGAATTGTACATTCAGACTTAGCAGTTTTAAAAATCCTATTAGTAAAGGTGGAAAGAAGTATTACATTACTTTTGTTGATGTCTTTTCTAGGTATACTAAGGTATACATCCTTAAGTCTAAAGATAAGGCTGAAGCATGTTTTTAAAATTCAAAATAGAAGTAGAAAATTAATTAGCTAGGAAAATCAAGAGATTTAGATCTGATAGGGGCGGTGAATATAGTACTAAAACTCTAGAAGATTTTTTTGAGAAAAATGGTATTATCCATGAGTTTAGTGTTCCCTATACTCCCCTACAAAATGGTGTAGCCAAATGAAAGAATAGAACATTTAAGAAAATGATGAATTCTATACTTTTAAGCTCGAGTTTACCTGACTATATGGGGGGGGAGGAAGCCTTCTTATCTACATGTTATATTCTTAATAGAGTCCCTCATATAAAGTTAGACAGGACCTCATATGAATTGTGGAAAGGATTTTCTCCTAATTTAAAATTTTCGAATGTGGGGGGGTGTTTGGCTAAGATTGGTCTATCTGATATCAAATGAGTAAATGTAGGTTATAAGACCTTTGACACTGTCTTTATTGGTTATGCTCAAAATAGTGTTGCATATAGATTTATGTCATTAAATGATTATTCTATTTATGAATCTAGAGACGCAAAAAAATTTTAGCATGTTTTTTCTTTGAAAAATGATATGTCCGTTGATGTGCAAAATAATACTCCTATATCTATGTCTGTTAACTGTCAACTATTGCTTGCATTTGATGTTATTGCTAATTAGCATGAAAATGAACTTAGAAGGATTAAAAGACGTAGAACTGAGACTAATTTTGGTCCTAACCACTTTTTTAACTGAGGATTTTGATATCGATACTTTAAATGATGAATCAGTGTCATCTACTTAATAGAAGAAGACCCTAATACATATGATTAAGCAATGAGTTCAATAGATGTGATATTTTGAAAAGAGGCTATTAAAAGTGAATTAGATTGTATAGTCTCTAATCATACATGGGACTTGTATGATTTGCCTAAAGGTTGTAAACCCATAAGTAGTAAGTGTATATTTAAGAAGAAATTGAGGTCTGATGGTACAATTGATAAATATAAGGCTAGACTTGTGATTAGGGATTTTAACCAAAAGAAAGGTGTTGATTATTTTGATACTTATTCTCTTGTGACTAAAATAGCCATCATTAGGACTCTTATTGCTCTAGCCGCTATTCATAATTTAGTGGTACACCAAATCAATGTCAAAAATGCATTTTTAAATGGTGATTTAGAGAAAGAAATCTATATGACTCAACCAGAGGATTTTGTGGTCTCAGGACAAGAAGATAAAGTATGCAATTTGAGAAAGTCCTTATATAGACTTAAGCAGGCACATAAGCAGTGGTATGAAAAATTTAATTTCACATTAATGAATTATCGTTTTGTTATTAATTCATCTGATACCTGTGTTTATTCTAAAATGATAAGATCGGATTATGTGATTATATATTTATATGCGGATGACATGTTAATCTTTGGCCCTAATGTGAACGTTGTAAATGAGACTAAGAAATTTTTATTTTCTAAAGTTGAAATGAAAGACCTTGGAGAAGTTGATGTGATTTTAGGGACAAAAGTCAAAAGAACTGTTAATGGTTTCTCGTTGTATTAGTCTCATTATATTGAAAAGATGTTGAAAAGGTTTGATTGTTTTGATGTAGTTTCAGTGAGAACTCTACACTTGAAAAAGAATAGAGATTCTAGTGTTTCTCAAACTAAATATGCTAAAATAACTGTAATGTTTCTCATGAATTATACTCAACCTGATATAGCTTATGTTGTTAGTAGATTGAGTAGATATACTCATAATCCCAGTAGTGAACACTGGAATGTTCTTCATCGCTTGTTAAGGTATCTGTGAGGTACTATAGATTAGTGTTTGTATTTTAATAAATTTTCTGTTGGTTTAGAAGGTTTTTGTAATGCAAATTGGGTGACTGACAATGATGAAGTTAGCTCTACCAATGGCTATGTGTTTACTTTGGGTGCAGGTGTTATTTCATGGAAGTCTTCAAAGCAGACTTGTATAGCACGTTCTACCATGAAATTTGAATTCATTGCTCTCGAGTTGGCAGAGCAAAAAGATAGGTGGCTGAGAAACCTTTTGGCAGATGTGCCTTTTATGGGGAAGACAAGTGTCACCAGTCTCTTTACATTGTGACTCACAGAAAGCAATTGGAATTGCTAAAAATAGTGTATACAGTGGTAAAAAGAGATATATTCGCATCAGAAATAGTGCAGTTAAACAATTGTTGAAACATGGTGTTATTTACTTGGAATATGTAAGGTCCGAAAGAAATTTGGTGGATCCTATGACCAAGGGTTTGACAAGAAAAATAGTCCTTGAATCGTCGAGGGGATGGGGTTAAAGCACATGGATTGAGGTAATATGGTGGATACCCATTTGTGGTCAAACGAAGTCATATAGGCCTTCAATAAACACTACATATCCTATCCCTATGGCGTGAGGTAGTGTATTATAAGGTTGAGCTTATTTTTGCTCTTAATGATCCATAGCCTTGAGGTGGTCTATGAGATAAACTTGATGGATCACCTACGTGAGTGTAAAAGGTTGGTCACCTTTTTATGAAAGACTTGGGTTGTCTTTCTAGAGCACTCATGAGACCCAAGGTTTGTGTGCATGACCATAAAAACACTTTGTAGTATCGCGGAGATTGCTTAAAATCAAGACTATGGTATGTGTTGTGGGGGTCTCAACTTATATCCATCTAATTCAAGAGTACTTCACTTTTTCGATATTTGTTATTGCCTCATATCACTACGTGTCAATTCAAATAGAAAAATATTGACACTTAAGTACATGTTCCTTCCTTTTGCTCAGAATTTATTCTTATTCCTTATCTTTGCATTAGTGGGGGGTTGTGGAGTTAATTCTACCTTAAAACATTTGTATAATGCAATAAATAAATAAACATAAATAAAGAGAGTATGTTTTAGATGAGTTGAACATAAAATATACGTTATGTGGGAGATGAATATACTTTGTTCCTTTATGAGTTGGTGATTCAATAGTACTTTAATGCTTCTTAAATTTACATCATCTATGGAGAATAAAAAGAACACACCACAAAAGAGAGAAACCATCTTCCTCCTTTCTTCTTCCTCTTGAATTATTTTGGGCAATTGGTTTGGACAACCTCCAAACTTTCAGCCATGAGTGCACGTATTTGGAAGTAGTTGTGGAACCTTGAGGAGCGACCGTCTAGAAGGATTTGCATCGGAATCGGACCGAAATCGCTTTCAAGGTAGTGGCTTACCACGACACAGTTTTTGTGACTATTCTCTTACTATTATTAATTCCAGTTTTATATCAATATTTTAGTAATTTTTCTAACAACTTGCACTATGCTGAAAGGAGCTACGGCAAGTTCTGGAGACAGTTTCGTCTGCCAGAGAATGTTGATATTGATACCCTGAAAGCTCAGCTTGAGAATGGGGTGCTCACTATTTCTTTTGCTAAGTTGTCTCCTGACAGAATTAAGGTCCTAAAGTTGTCTCTATTGAGGGAAAAGACTCCTCTCTTTCCTCTTCTAAAGAAGAGCTCTAATTAATTACTGTTGGGTTTCTTTTTTTTGGTTTGTAATCCTCAGCTAAAGAAGAGCTCTAATTAATTACTGTTGGGTTTCTTTTTTTGGTTTATAATTTGGTGCTTTAGTTTGATGTCTTACATATACAAGGCATGTAACAGTGGGGTAATGTGGCTTATGTTTATGTTTGGTACTAGATGGCGAATGATCGTGCGTGCATGGGCCTAATATTTATATATATATATACTTGCAAGAAATTATTTTTAAGAAGTTGTGAAAACTTATGTACAAAATAGTTATAGCTTATAGAGTAATATATACACAATAATTACATCTCGATAGAAGTGGATTTCTTGATAAAAGGCAAAATATTAATATAGCCGAATATGCATATTATTTACATGCTGCCAGGAGCCAAAGCAAAATAGTAACATTGTCTATTACTATGCTGGTGGACGTTGACAGTCATCTTATTCTTTTCAATTGCACTCCAGGGGCCATCTTTGAAATCAAGTGCTTTAAGCAGTAGTATATGAAACAACAACACATCAACATAAGGAGTCATCTTCTGTTTATCTATCCATACACAAAAATTTCATTAATAAACCAAAGGCAACCACCAAGATAATGTTGTTTCTTATAGTAAAAAAAAAAAAAGAATCCATTAATTTTTGGAGAAAATATATTTAGTCAATTCCAATCCCTTTCTCCATTAAATATTAGAAGATTTCAAAAAACTTTTATCATGTACAAAGTTAAATGACAACTTTAACGAAAGAAAGAATCTATGTTGTGCATTAAAGCTTCCGCTATGCGTCGATTCAGGAAAAGACCGAATTCAAAGGGTCTATTACACGTAGCATCACCTTACATTTCTGCAGGGTTGTTTTCAAAGTGTCAATGCTTTGTTTAGTAATAAAACATAAACCACAGAAGGGTGCAACATAGCACTTGCATATAAATGCGTACAAAATTGGCTCAACTTAAATACTTCAAATGATAATTCACATCCAAAAAATCTTTATTTAAAAATAAAAGCTTTATCAAAATATCAAAAAGATCGGTCAAAAGTATTCTTGTGGTCGGTTTTTCTCAAATTCCGACCACAAAACCGACCAAACTGTGTGATCGGTAAATTAGTGGTAGCTTTTTAAAAATCGACCACATGTGGTTGGTTTTTTTAAAATAAATATTTATTTTTAAAATTTATTATTATGTTATTAAAATTTGAAAAAATGATTTTAAGAAAAAAAAAAACAACCACAAGTGGTCGGTTTTCTATTAAATAAATTAATTAATTTCAATAGAAAACCGACTACTTTTTTTTTTTTTTTGAAAAACCGATCACTTGTGGTCGGTTTTTCTGGATTTTTTTTTTATTTAAAATCAAAAAATGTAAATGTTTTCAAAAGTGTACGACGCAAATAATAGTTTCAAAAGTTTATAAACTACAACATAAAGTCTAAATTCAAAGTACAACACATACAAAAGTCAAAAAAACTAAAAGTCTTCTTCATCGAATTCGTCCTCGTCTTCCATATCCTCATCTGTACTGATATCATCCAGTGGGTCCAGTCCTTTTGCATCCCGAACTGCATCATCAGGACACGGAGGAATAATCCCTGCAGTCTGAATGAAAGAGCTGAACTGCTCCTGCAGCATCCTGATTTGTGATAAAGTTTCCTCCACCTTCTTCTGTGCCCTCTCTCTCTCTGTTCAGCAAGCTCTTCGTGAGTTTAGAAATCGTATTTTCTAGTTTTTCTATCAACTGAATAGCTAGAGTATGCAGGGCCGGACGAACACCTAATATTCTCGCCAAAAAAATTAGTGTGGTATCCATAGTAATGGCCTCTAACTGCAGGACCCACAACTTTTCCCCATAATTCCTCCTTTAAATGTCGGGGTAGTGGGTCACCCTGACTTTCAGGAGGCTGAATACTACGGTACTCACTAACGAGCTGCCTATATTTGTCCTATATTAATTCAAAGTAAAGTTAAAATTAAAAGTCAAAAAATATTCAAGTACTTATAATTGAATAATAGCAAATAAGAGAAAAAGATTCATAAATGCAATATTTATTTCTTACAAGGGCAGTTTTTGAACGAGGTTTAACCCAGACATCTTCATCAGTCGGGTTCTTTTTTTTTCAGATGAGTCTCCTCGAATAGCTCATCGTGTGGTATGCTCCTTCCCTTTTCTTTTTCCTGCATATGAAAAAATTATCAATGTTCAAATAATTAGAAATTTAAAGGCAAATATACTGGTGTCATAAGGGTTCACTAATCCAGTCAGGTTTTACCAACTTGGTTCGGGCATAATCCAACAAACCGTTAAACCTAAATCTACATCTTCTGAAAAATCTCCTCTTTATAAGACATGTATTCGCACCATCCCACCAGTAAAATTTTAACAACAAAAACAAAAATACAGTATTCAATGACTAACATCCAACAAAGTGTTAAGTAGTCGATAAGTTAAATTCTTACATTAAATTCTTTAAACATTCTTTTCCTGTCAAGTTCTGGAACCTTCTGCCAACTGGTCCAGTAGTCGTTGAAGTTCCGACAAATGTATTTTCTCACAGCTTGTCCAACTTTAGCCATCAGACCTAAACCTACAACACATCAAACAGTAATTTCATAAAGCATAACAATATAGTAATGAAAAAATGAATAATGTTATTATATTTAGAAATTATACCCTGTCGCAAATGGAATGAGATAACACCTCCCATAATCATCTTTGTCTCCTGGATGCGGATCAAGTGAAGGTGGATGCACTGGCGTGGGCGGATCAGAAGTACCAGATGGAGTGTCTCCAAGCTGAATATCCAACAACCCAACAGAGCCAGCAGAATCACTGTGCGAAGCTGCGTGACAGCTATAGGAGAGTGTCCATGATGGCACATGTCAAGATGTGCCTGCGGCCGTCTGATAGTACTGTGATTGGATCGGTGTAGACCCATGAAGTAGCCCCACATACGTAGGAGTGGGAACTGAATGTTGTGACGACCTAGAATATGAGGGTCGTCCATTTTCAAGTCCCTACACTTAACCATTTTCAAGTGACTATATCAAACCACATTCAAAACAAAAAAATCCCTTTTAAAGCCCCTACACTTAACCATTTTCAAGTGACTAAGTCACCTACCAAACCACATTCAAAACAAAAAATCTCCTTTAAAATTGTACACTTAACCATTTTCAAGTGACTAAGTCACCTACCAAACCACATTCAAAATAAAAAAATCCCCCTTAAAGTTCCTACACTTAACTATTTCAAGTGACAAAATCACCAACCAAACCACATTCAAAACAAAAAAAATTCCTTTAAAGTCCCTATACTTAACCATTTTCAAATGACTAAATCACCAACCATACCACATTCAAAACAAAAAAATCCCCTTTAAATTCCCTACACTTAACCATTTTCAAGTGACAAAGTCACCCACCAAACCACATTCAAACCAAAAATCCCCTTTAAAGTTCCTACACTTAATCATTTTCAAGTGACAAAGTCACCTACCAAACCATATTCAAAACAAAAAAATCCCCTTTAAAGTTTTACACTTAACCATTTTCAAGTGACTAAATCACCTACCAAACCACATTCAAAATAAAAAAAAATTCCTTTAAAGTTGCTACACTTAACCATTTTCAAGTGACGAAGTCACCAACCAAACCACATTCAAAATAAAAAAATCTCCTTTAAAGTCCCAATACTTAACCATTTTCAAGTGACTAAGTCACCAACCAAACCACATTCAAAACAAAAAAAAATCCCTTTAAATTCCTTACACTTAACCATTTTCAAGTGACAAAGTCACCTACCAAACCACATTTAAAACAAAAAAATTTCCTTTAAAGATCTACACTTAACCATTTTCAAGTGACTAATCACCTACCAAACCACATTCAAAATTAAAAAAATTCCTTTAAAATTCCTACACTTAACCATTTTCAAGTGACGAAGTCACCAACCAAACCACATTCAAAACAAAAAAATCTCCTTTAAAGTCCCAATACTTAACCATTTTCAAGTGACTAAGTCACCAACCAAACCACATTTAAAACAAAAAAATCATCTTTAAAGTGCCTACACTTAATCATTTTTAAGTGACTAAGTCATCTATCAAACCACATTCAAAATAAAAAATTCCCTTTAAAGTTCCTACACTTAACCATTTTCAAGTGACTAAGTCATCAACCAAACCACATTCAAAATTAAAAAATCCCCTTTAAAGTCTCTATACTTAACCATTTTCAAGTGACTAAGTCACCTACCAAACCACATACAAAATAAAAAAATTTCCTTTAAAGTTCTACAGTTAACTATTTTCAAATGAATAAGTCACCTACCAAACTACATTCAAAACAAAAAAATTCCCTTTACAATTCTTACACTTAACCATTTTCAAGTGACTAAGTCACCAACCAAACCACATTCAAAACAAAAAATTTCCCTTTAAAGTTCCTACACTTAACCATTTTCAAGTGACTAAGTCACCAACCAAACCACATTCAAAACAAAAAAATCACTTTTAAAGTCCCTACACTTAACCATTTTCAAGTGACTAACTCACCTACAAAACCACATTCAAAATTAAAAAAACCTCCCTTTAAAGTTCCTACACTTAACCATTTTCAAGTGACTAAGTCACCAACCAAACCACATTTTAAACAAAAAAATCTCTTTTAAAGTTCTTACACTTAACCATTTCTAGTAACTAAGTCACCAACCAAACCACATTCAAAATCAAAAAATATCTTTTAAAATCGCTACTCTTAATCATTTTCAAGTAACTAAGTCACCTACCAAACCACATTCAAAACAAAAAAAATTCTTTTAAAGTTCTTACACTTAACCATTTTCAAGTGACTAACTCACCAACCAAACCGCATTTAAAACAAAAAAAATTCTTTTAAAGTCCCTACACTTAACCATTTTCAAGTGATTAAGTCACCAACCAAACCACATTCAAAATAAAAAAATCTCCTTTAATGTCACCAAACCACATTCAAAACAAAAAAAATCTCCTTTAAAGTCCCTACACTTAACCATTTTCAAGTGACTGAGTCATCAACCAAACCACATTCAAAACAAAAAAATTTCTTTTATAGTTCCTACACTTTAACCATTTTCAAGTTACTAAGTCACCTACCAAAACACAAAATCTCCTTTAAAGTCCCTACACTTAACCATTTTCAAGTAACTAAGTCACCTATCAAACCACATTCAAAATACAAAAATCTCTTTTAAAGTCCCTACACTTAATCATTTTCAAGTGACTAAGTATCAAAACAAAACCACTTTCAAAACACAAAATTTCCTTTAAAGTCCCTACACTTAACCATTTTTAAGTAACTAAGTCCCCTACCAAACCACATTCAAAACACAAAATCTCCTTCAAAGTCCTACACTTAACCATTTTCAAGTAACTAAATCACCTATCAAACCACATTCAAAACACAAAAATTCCCTTTAAAGTCCCTACACTTAACCATTTTCAAATGACTAAGTATCAAAACAAAAACCACATTCAAAACATAAAATTTCATTTAAAGTCCCTATACTTAACCATTTTTAAGTAACTAAGTAACCTACCAAACTACATTCAAAACATAAAAATCCCCTTTAAAGTCCCAACACTTAACCATTTTTAAGTGACTAAGTCACCTACCAAACCACATTTAAAACACAAAAATTCTCTTTAAAGTCCCTACACTTAGCCATTTTCAAGTGACTAAGTATCAAAACAAAACCACATTCAAAACATAAAATTTCTTTTAAAGTTCCTACACTTAACCATTTTTAAGTAACTAAGTAACCTACCAAACCACATTCAAAACATAAAAATCCCCTTTAAAGTTCCAACACTTAACCATTTTTAAGTGACTAAGTCACCTACCAAACCACATTCAAAATACAAAAATCCCCTTTAAAGTCGCTACACTTAGCCATTTTCAAGTGACTAAGTATCAAAACAAAACCACATTCACAGTATAATATGTACTTACTATATATATATATATATATATATATATATATATATATACACATACACACACATATACACACTATCGACTATATCAAGTTTTAAATACATACTATATATATCACATACGTACACAAGTATATTATCCAATAATATAATGCGATGTATCTTATACATACTCACATGAGTGATCGATTAATTATATTTGATTAGCTTAATATACTAGGTTTTGACTACATCGTTCATCAATCGATCACTACATGATATATATATATCACATCCACAAATATAATACCTTATAATAGAACACGTTCATTATATTCTGATGAATTATCGGTTATATATTACATTATTATGACTGAAATAGTAACATAATATCATTATCTCAGCGGTATGATATATATATATATATATATATATATATATATATATATATATATATATACACACACATATTCATTATACAAAGATTATGCATGTTTAACGATATTTAACGTATATACGATGAAAATATTTATTTTATATATTGAAACATAAGTAAAAGATAAAGATTATGTTTAACGTTATTTTTTTTATTTTATTTGATATATTTTTAAGTGTAATTTTTTTAAAAAAATTAAGAATAATTGATTTTTATTATTATTATACTGATTATCGACTACGTATGATCAGTGTAATTTTAAAAAATTATATATATATATATATATATATATATATTACATTATATATATAATTATTTTTAATGAAACTAATATATATATTTGATTTCATATATATAATTATTGATTACATATAAAGATTATGTTTAACATAACTGTTTTTAAATTATTTTTTTATTTTAATTAAAAAACCGACCACATGTGGTTGGTTTTTTAAAAGTATTTTTAAAACAAAAAAATTAAAACCGACCACAGATGGTCGGTTCTTTAAAATGTATTTTCTTTTTTTTTTTTAAATTAAAAACCGACCACATGTGGTCGGGTTTTTTAAAAATAAATTAAAAAAGAATTTTTTAAGACCGACCACTAGTGGTCGGTTTTGTTATTTTTTTATTTTTATTTGTAAAATAAATTATAATTTATATAAAAATTATTGAAATAATTATTTTGATTTTTTAAAATATAAAAACGATCACATATGGTCGCCTTTAAAAAAAAAAAAAAAAACGACCACTTGTGGTCGGTTTTGTCCGACCACATCGTGTGGTCGGTTTTTTGTGGTCGTTTTTTTCATTTTTTTTAGTAGTGAGGTCTTATTAAAATCAAATTGGATTGGAGAAGTGCATATCCATTTCATGTTATAAGGCAACAACAAATGTCCAAACTCAATTTTGTTCATCTAATGTATGTTTTTCTTGACTAAAAATAGTATAAATAATCTGGCAATGTACAATTATTTTTATATCAACCTGTCAATACGATGCCTTCGATCTTCTAATCACTATGGAAAAAAAAAATGAACTTTCCACACCATCTTAAAATAACGTAGGAGTAATTTATTAGGGAGCAATAAAGAACATGGCACGGAGAAAGTTGGTCATTCACTACGATTGTTCGCATCTTTATAAAGTCAATAATAAGAAATACGTATATATATATATATATTGGCACGATAGATGTCATAAATCTCTTGTACTATGAAGTGCGACATCTTTTTTGTTGCTTGGTCTGAAATGAAAGCTGTTGCGGAATTAATATGGTCGGTGACTGTAGCTTCAAATTGAACCGTGTTATGAAGCAGGAAGAATACTTTTCAATTCATTAAGAAGGATGTAAAATTTTAAAGCAAATAAAGTACCATGAAAGAATGCAGCATAATTTATACCCGGGGATTATTAGTTGGGTGAATCAATCGCAGTATATACATTAGATTGGCCTTGGCGAAATACTCCTGATAAATGAGAGCTTACGATCTAACAAGCCACTGAGCAAAACTGTTGGTTCAGTGGCGGAGTTAGGATTGGCACCAAGGGGGTTCACAAGTGAAAATACGAACTAACCGAAAGGTGTTCGACATTTATTATATATATATAAAAAATAATTTTAACCATGTATATATTTATTGTACAATTTTCCGTTGAATTGGGTTCGGATGAACCCCTACCTTATATATATGTAGCTCCGCCACTGTGTTGGTTGTCATTTTTCATTGAGATTTCACTTATTATGTAAAAAATTGTCCATGTAATATTAAAAATGCCATCTGTCTATTCTTTGCTGTAAGAAAATATTCCGAAGGAGTGAAACTTTAAACGTCACTCATCGCTATTGTTACCAGGGGTTGCATTTGGATTCAAATATGGATATATAATACTTAATTCGTTTTCAAAGGGAACAAAAGAGGAGAGCATGTTGTAGATGTGCTTTTTGTCGTCTACTCAATGAGAGATTGTTGAATTGGCCATACAAAAGAGATGGAGATGGTTCCTCTAAATTTTATTTTGCGTAGATATTTATTTATTTATGCTACAAATGTTACGGATTCTACTCTTCCGAAAGCGAGACACATGGGTTTTACCATTCACTAAAGGCAGTAACTTGTTGACAAGTAGGATCTATGTATTTCTTAGTGTTGTATCTATTAGATAAACCTGCACGCATATAAATGAGTAGTTTTAGTTGAATTTTTCGATACATAAAAATAATGAAAATAGAACAGTTTAAATGCTTTACCCAATGATGATTTTCTCACTCCTTTAGCTTCTCCACATCCATTTTCATAATGTTGTACGATCCACCTGAAGCACTAACATTTTTGGCTTTATACAATAGAAGATGCAACGCAGATGTTAAATTATATATTAAAGTTAGTTTCAGATGAAAAATATTTTTCTTCGCACCAGACATACCCTTAACATGGTTAATATATACCGAAGAAATTGAGAATTTGGCATTTACTTTCTTGGGTGGGTCATCAAGTAAATGTAGCCCAACATCAAAATGAAAAAATAAAAAATAGGCAGTAGAGAGTGACGCACAAAACAACTCACCGAATAATTAGAATGCAAGACATACGCTATATCAGCAAAGACCAGGAGATTCCTCTTGATTTCTTTCTGTACTAACTGAAGTGGAATGTACGATTTTATTAGTGAATCAAGAATAAACTTCAGTCAAGCTACCAGAGTGTAATGAAGGTGTAACTGTTATTTTCCACAATACGGGTACGTAGAATCTGCACAATAGAATAACAACTTCAACTCGAGTTCAAGTATGAACAAGAACACAGTGAAGTTGAACAAATACCCTCAACACAAGATCAAAATGATCTTTACAAGAGGTGTATTTTATATTTCCGAAATATAGATGAAACAGAAATTGTTAAGGCCAAGTCGTCCGAATTCACGGACTTTCCTTAAGGAAATAATTCCCCTCACTGTACCCGAATACTTGAATTCTTCGAACGCACTCTCGGTTTGATTAATCACAAAGAGTATTTAGAAGACAAGAAGATTTATGTGTAATCTGAAATTTTCATGCTCTAACTTGTGGAAGAAAACAGGTTATTTATAGCAACAACAAGCCCCTTCGAAAAGGTGGCATTGGTTCAATTTTAGAGGTGTGTCTTTTCCTGAAAATGCATGTTTGTTTATTTAAAACAGTGCAGCAATTTTCTAAAACAGTACACCTTTTCAAGAACAAGTGTACCAGTTCGAAACAGTGCATCACTTCGTTGAAGCATTGTATCTATTTAAACCAATGTATATACTATTTCAAAAATTTGCATCTGCTCAGTCGAAACAGTGCATTAATTCAGAAACACTACAACATTTCGTTGCACCAGTTCGAATACAACACTGTTTCATGTTGAAATAGTGCAACTGTTCACTTCGTGCAAGCATAAATAAATGGAACGTTATTGCTTCGGATTGAATTTCTTTGTTTCTATCAAATAAAATTTGTCCAAAAAGAAAGATCTCATCGATCGATCATTTTCCAAATCTAAATCCAAAGCCGAGCCAAGCGACGATGACGACGGCGCGAGGCATCTCTATTTCCTTGCCTCACTTGCCAGGTGGAGTAAGTGTTTCACAATATAAACACTCCAAAGTTCCATTCTCCCACCAATGTGCGAGAGTTAGTGAACTTTCCAATTTTGGAGTACACCTTCTAATTTGGTGTCTCTTTCTTCCCCATTTGATTTCTCCATTTTCCATTTAACACACTTTCATTACTATGAACCCAACAATCCCCACATGAATGGGAAATGACTATTTTTCGTAAAACTTTTACGGACAAGTATGTGATCATCAAGCAAAGACTGATTGCATTTGGATAAGTGGGTTTCCCTTTGAACTTTTCGTAGTGAACATGCATCGGATGCACTCGGTCAATCGGTAGATTTGATATCTTTGAACCGTCAAGCTTTAATGTACACCTAGACAACACATGTCACACAACTAGTCTTTTACCATTTATGGTTCTTACGGTTTTGTTCTTTTCAGCCATGAACATGTCTCGATTTTCATGAGAGCTTAGAGAATATGCCTTTACTAGCATTCTCTTTGAAGCGGCTTCCACTTCGCTCTCATATAGGTGATTTTTAAACGTTCAATCCTGTAGATTAAACTATTTGATCAAATCTGCCAAATTTAGATAATGATTAAAAGACTTTTCACCTTAAGTCTTATCCTTGTTCACTATACATTATCTACATCATGATAATGGGTTGGGTAATTGACAATGTTGAACCTGTCAGACACAACTTTGTTTGATCTCCTTGAACCTAGCTCTTGGGATCTCCAATCTGCTAGGTAGAATTACTGTCATGCTGACTTGTCCTCAGCCTTAAACCCATTCCCTTGGATGTCCTTTCTACTCGTTCTCTAGATAGGCCTTTTGTAAGTAGATCCGACACATTATCTTTTGACTTTACATTGTCTATAGTGATAATTCCACTAGAGAGAAGTTCTGTAACGGTATTATGTCTCCGTCTTATATGACGAAATTTACCGTTATACATTATGCTCCCTGCCCTACCAATTGTCATTTGGCTATCACAGTGTATACATACTGGTCCCACTGGCTTGGGCAAATAAGGAATATCTTCTAAGAAATTTTGGAGTCATTCTGCTTCTTCACCAGCTTTATCTAATGCGATAAATTTAGATTCCATCGTAGAGCAAGCGATACAAGTCTGTTTGGATGATTTCTAAAAAACTGCTCCTCCACCGATAGTAAATACATATCCACTTGTGGATTTTACTTCATTCGATCCGGTAATCCAATTTGCATCACTATATCCTTTAAGTATCGCAGGATTTTTATTATAATGCAAAGCATAATTTTGAGTGTATTTAAGATACCCCAAAACTCTTTTCATTGCCATCCAGTGAGTTTTGTTGGGATTACTCGTGTACCGACTCAATTTACTGATAGCGCATGCTATGTCTGGTCGTGTACAGTTCATTAAATACATTAAACATCCCAATACTCTTGCGTACTCCAATTGCGAGTCACTCTTACCTTCATTCTTTCGAAGTGCAAAGCTCACATCCAATGGAGTCTT
>NC_061113.1:219313619-219315150 GCF_002878395.1 Capsicum annuum
GTTTTGGGGTATCTTAAATACACTCAAAATTATGCTTTGCATAATTTTGAGTGTATTTAAGATACCCCAAAACTCTTTTCATTGCCATCCAGTGAGTTTTGTTGGGATTACTCGTGTACCGACTCAATTTACTGATAGCGCATGCTATGTCTGGTCGTGTACAGTTCATTAAATACATTAAACATCCCAATACTCTTGCGTACTCCAATTGCGAGTCACTTTCACCTTCATTCTTTCGAAGTGCAAAGCTCGCATCCAATGAAGTCTTGGCAATATCGAATTCTATATACTTGAACTTGTCAAGTACCTTTTTTATGTAATGAGACTGTGACAATGCCAACCCTTGTGGAGTTCGATGGACTCTTATACTTAAGATCACATCTGCAACTCCAAGGTCCTTCATATCAAACTTGCTCTCGAGCATTCGTTTTGTTGCATTTATGTCAGAAATGTCTCTACTGATGATCAACATATCATCCACATATAAACATACAATGACTTGGCGATTTGGAGTGTCTTTAATATAAACACATTTATCACATTCATTTATTTTGAATCTGTTTGCCAACATGGTTTGGTCAAACTTCTCATGCCATTGTTTCGGTGCTTACTTTAGTCCATATAGTGACTTGATAAGTTTACACACCTTGTTTTTCTTTCCTGGAACCACAAAACCCTCCGGTTGTTCCATGTAAATTTCTTTCTCTAAATCTCTATTTAGGAATGCGGTTTTCACATCCATTTGATAGATTTGAAGATCATATACCGCCGCCAAGAAAATTAACATTCGAATCGAGGTTATCCTTGTTAATGGCGAGTATGTATCAAAGTAATCAAGGCCTTCTTTCTGCTTGAAGCCTTTTACTACAAGTCTTGCCTTGTATTTGTCAATAGTACCATCCGTCTTCATTTTCCTTTTGAAGATCCATTTAGAACCTAAAGGTTTATTTCCGGGAGGAAAGTCAACCAATTCCCATATATGGTTGTGTAAGACTGAATCTATCTCACTATTGACTGCCTCTTTCCAAAAGGATGAGTCTGACAACGACATCGTTTCTTTAAACGTTTGAGGCTCATTTTCTGAGAGAAATATTACAAAATTCGATCCAAACGAAGTTGACGTTCTTTGACGTGTACTACGTCTTGGATTTTCTTCGTTATGTACATTCTCACTTGGTAAATCTCGAGGTTGTTAAGATCCTCCACTAGACTGTTCATGTCTAATTTTATACGGGTAAATATTTTCAAAGAATTCAGTATTATCTGATTCAATTACCGTATTTTCACTTATATTCGGATGTTCGAATTTATGAACCAAAAATCGACATGCTTTACTGCTTTTAGCATATCCTATGAACACGCAGTCCACCGTTTTAGGTCCTATCTTAACCTTTTTAGGTACAGGAACTTGAACCTTTGCTAGACACTCCCCACACTTTGAAATATTTCAAGTTAGGTTTCCGTCCTTTCCATTTTTCGTAAGAAATTGATTGTGTCTTACTATAGGGAACTCTGTTGAGTATACGATTGG
>NC_061113.1:219318150-219344795 GCF_002878395.1 Capsicum annuum
CGATTGGCCGTAAGGATAGCCTTCCCCCATAAGTTTTGCGGTAAACCGGAATTTATAAGTAAGGCATTCATTATTTCCTTCAAAGTTTGACTTTTCCTTTCCGCAATTCCATTAGATTGAAGTGAATATAGGGTCGTAGTTTGATAGATTATTTCATTCTCTACACATATTTGCGCAAAGGGAGATTCATATTCTCCATCCTTATCACTTCTTATCATTTTGATCTTTTTGTCTAACTGATTTTCAAATTTAGTTTTATATTGCCTAAACGCATCTATTGCTTCATCCTTACTATTTAGCAAGTAGACATAACAATATCTAGCCCAATCGTCAATAAAAGTTATGAAATACTTTTTCCCACCACGAGATGGTGTTGACTTCATATCACAAATGTCAGTGTGTATTAAGTCTAAGGGATTGGAATTCCTTTGAACGGACTTATAAGAATGTTTTGCATACTTCGATTCCACACACGTTTGACACTTTGATTTATTGTACTCAAAGTTTGGCAAAACTTCTAAGTTAATCAGTTTTCATAGCGTTTTGTAATTAACATGGCCTAAATGTTCATTCCATAAATCATAAGACTCAAGCAAATAAGATAAATTTGAACTTTTATTCATTTCAACAGTCATTACATTCATCTTATAAAGGCCCTCCGTGAGATAGCCTTTTCCTACATACATTTCTCCTTTGCTAACTACAATTTTCCCAGAAACGGTTACACATTTGAATCCGTTCTTATCTAGGAGTGAAATAGAAATTAAGTTCCTACGTAACTTCGGAACATATAGCACATTGTTCAGTGTCAAGACCTTGACGGAAGTCATCTTTAGGCAAATTTTTCATGTTCCCTCCACCTTAGAAGTAGCGGAGTTGGCCATGTAAAGCATTTCTTCTGCTTGAGCCAGAGCAAATAACGAGAACAACTCTTTGTTTGTACAAACATGGAGTGTGGCACCAGAATCCATCCACCATTCGCGTGGATTTCCCACCAAGTTGCATTCCGTGAACCTAACACACAAATCATCATATTCTTTATTGGACTTAATCATATTTGCTTGATCCTTTTTCTTGCCTTTTTTTAGGGCTCGACAATCTGTGGACTTGTGGCCAATTTTGCCACAATTGAAGTATTTTCCCTTGAACTTTTTCTTGGGTTAATTTCTTCCATGTTCATCTTTCTTTCTTTTCTTCGAGTTGTTTTGGCCATCTTCTACAATATGGGCTCCATTCATTGTAGAATTTCCCTCTGACCTTCTTTCGACAGCTTTATTGTCCTATTCAATACAAAGTCGGACGATAAGATCTTCAACGGTCATCTCCTTGCGTTTATGCTTTAAGTAGTTTTTGAAGTCTTTCCACAAAGGTGGTAGCTTCTCAACTATCGCTGCTACTTGGAAAGCATCATTCACAATTAAACCTTCTACTAGGAGATCATGTATGATGACTTACAACTCCTGTACTTGAGAGACAACAGATTTGTTATCAATCATTTTGAAGTCCAGGAACCATGCAACAAGGAATTTCTTAATTCCCTCATTTTCTATTTTATATTTCCGTTCAAGTGCCTCCCACAGTTCTTTTGATGTCTTGGTTCCACTATAGACATTATAGAGGTCGTCTTGGAGACCACTCAGAATTAGTTCCTGCAGAGGAAATCCAAATATTTCCAAGCTTCTACAATAATGAAGCGGTCCTTATTCGAGGTTCCCTCGGGCACCTCAGAAGCGTCTTTGCTAGTGAACCGTTGTAGACATAAAGTGGTGAGGTAAAAGAACATATTTTGTTGCCACCGATTGAAGTCAATGCCAGAAAATTTTTTGGGCTTCTCCGCCGGTGCCATCGTTGGCGGAGCATTTGTACGACTTGATGTGGCAATAGTATTTGCCCCCATAGACATTGTCGTATCCATCATTTGACTTTCAGTTGTCATTTTTTCAATCACCAAAAGACAGAAAACTTAGTATTTCAGAATACTATTAATAAAGTTAAATAACTTTAAACTCTTCTTCTTCTTGTTTGTAGTTAACGGTGAAGTTTTTATTACTTCGAATCATCAACCGAGTGAACCTTAACTTGTGATGAAGATTTTATGTCTTCTAATCACTAGTTAAATTCAAGCGGAGTAGAAAGTCTAAGCTTTAATCTTCAAAAACAAAAAATATAGATTTTGTAAGATTTATTTCCTTAAGATTGTTATCTTCCACAATACAGGTACGTAGAATCTGTATAATAGAATAACAACTTCAACTCGAGTTCAAGTATGAACAAGAACACAGTGAAGTTGAACAAATACCCTCAACACAAGATCAAAATGATCTTTACAAGAGGTGTATTTTATATTTCAGAAATATAGATGAAACAGAAATTGTTAAGGCCAAGTCGTCCGAATTCACGGACTTTCCTTAAGAAAATAATTCCCCTCAATGTACCCGAGGTTCCAGAATTTTCCCTCCTAGGATAAAATGGCCAACAATTCAATTATAGCGGTACCTCAAATACTTGAATTCTTCGAACTCACTCTCAGTTTGATTGATCACAAAGAGTATTTAGAAGATAAGAAGATTTATGATCTAAAATTTTCATGCTCTAACCTGTGGAAGAAAATAGGTTATTTATAGCCACATCACTTCGTTGAAGAGTTGCATCTGTTTGAACCAATGTATATACTATTTCGAAAATCTGCACCTGCTCAGTCGAAACAATGCATTAATTCAGAAACACTATAGCATTTCGTTGCACCAGTTCGAACACAACGCTGTTTCATGTCGAAATAGTGCAACTATTCACTGCATGCATTATTTCGATTGAATGTGCACACTGCTTCGGATTGAAACAGTGTAGTGTTTCCAAATCCAAATCCAAAGTCGAGCGACGACGACGGCGGTGCAAGGCATCTCTATTTCTTTGCCTCACTTGCCATGTGGAGTAAGTGTTCACAATATAAACACTCCAAAGTTCCATTCTCCCACCAATGTGGGAGAGTTAGTGAACGTTCTAACTTGGGAGTACACCTTCTAATTTGGTGTCTCTTTCTTCTCCATTTGATTTCTCCATTTTCCATTTAACACACTTTCATTACTATGAACCCAACGATAACTACTGTAAGACTCTGTCAATTAACTATGAAGTGGAATGTTTACGTGCACTCACTCAAATAAGCTTTGAAAATGAATCAGACTTCAGCAAGGGAAAAACAGAAATCTCTCCAACCAAGTATCTCAGTGTTGATTGGTGTGACCTAGACAAAGACAATTGAAATAATGTATCTATGTATTATCATCCTGTAAGGACATAGGCTACACGATTAAAGCATATGCAAGTTGTGGTTACCAGCTGAAAAGTTTCACATTTGTCTAAAGATAGAAGGTGCCTCTTTTTTTAATCTTAGAGAATAAAGGCTTGTACTTGTTTCCACCCTAAACTATACACGAAATTGTTGAGACGCACCAAACTTTAGGAGGGTCCTACTACCCCTGGACTAATTAAAATCATATTTTTGGTAACCTTAGTGCCTACATAGCACATCAGTGAATCAACACACTGAAGGTCCACGTAGGTACACGTATGTGCCACATAGGCACTAAGGTTGTCAAAAATACGATTTTAGTTACTCCAAGGGATAATAGGACCCTCCTAAAGTTCGGGTGTATCTCAACAATTTCGTGCATAGTTCAAGGCAGAAACAAAACATTTTCACTACAATTTATAAATATGTGAAAGTGAAATCTCGCATAAAGAGTTTGGCTATGCTACAAAATCACATTGTCATAATCAACTGCAAGTTTAAAATTGCCTTATGCACTCATACAAATACATACAAAAAGATCTAGAATTTCATATCTATTCAAAGGGCTTGTACCAACTTATATATTCAACAACATATTCAATATAATTTCACAAAGTGGTTATATTCAACATTATTAAAACTTTTTTTATTTCTTGAATATTTCTCTGAATGTGGAAGGAGAGTAGAGGCGGAGCCAAGATTTCAACTAAGGGGTTCAATATTCAAATAAAACATAATCTAAAGGGGTTCAACACCTACTATAACCACATAAAAAATAATTGTAATCATGTATAAATGGTATATTTGGTTCGGATGAATCCCCTAACAAAAGGCTAGCTCCGCCCCTGAAGGAGAGCTTTAGAGTAATGGGTAAAGTTATCTTCATATGATCAGGAGATAACAAATTTAATTCTTGAAAACAGTCTTTCTCAGGAATACAAAATAAAATTGCTTACAATAAACCCTTTATAGTTGGCCCTTTCACAGACCAAGCTTTAGTGCACGAATTGTCCTTTCTTTTTATATTTCTCTAATTTAAGGCTTACAAAATTAAAAAAAAAATGAAACTTCATCTAAAACTAACTTGAACCCTTGTAGTTGGGTCCTTTCACAGACTGGGTTTAGTGCATGAGTTGTCCTTTCTTTTTATATTTCTCTAATTTAAGGCTTACAAAATTAAAAAAAAAAAAAAATCAAACTTCATCTAAAACTAACTTGCTCAAAATATTTGAAAATCTATGGCCAAAAGCTAGCAAAGAATAGATCTTCAAAGAATCAAGAAGAGAAAACCTGAAGTCTAACTTGACCTTCAAAATAGACAACAAAAAAACAGAGGATAAAATTAAATTTTCACTTCAGTTGAAACTAGAAGATACAGAGGAAATTTAGGCACATGCGACATCTTTGCTAACCAAATAATGAGTGTCAGATCTTAGTGCAACAATTCTCTACAGATCTTGATAGAGCCCAAAAAAAATGCAGAAATTATGTAAGACTGATTTTGACTCGAATGACAAGAAAAATATTGTTTGACCGGTATTTTGGTAATTAAAGTGGCAAGGGAGGGCCTTATTGTCACTTCATAATTTTTTGATATCCAAACTATCCTCCCAAAATGAAAACTACCCTTAATATCTATCCGATTTTGATAAATCATTAGTCTACCCTTAAATTTAGGTTGACACTAACTTACACAACTCTTTTCAAAAGAGGTGTCTTGTCCACCACTCTTTCTCAAGGTTTTTCATCTTCCCACTAATTATCTAATGTAATACGAAGAACGAAATATGAGATATGTTAAGTAATAGTTGATATTTCTTTCTCCTACACTTTATTCTCTTTCATCTTATTACTCCACATGATTTTATTTTGTTTGGTTTTTACACTACTTCAAATAATTTTACGGTTTTAATCAGTTGAATATTCATATTCAGTTTTACTGATTTATTTAATTAAAAATAATTACTATTATTTTAATTAATTTTAAATTACTGAGACAAAATAAACTTTTCTATATTGATTAAATATTGCAAAAGATTTTTATTTTCTTTAGATTATATTTTGTTTAATTTCACATGCAAAATAATTCATAGTTCCAGTATGTCATTATTTTGACCGTTAAACTAGTTGATTTTTGAAACCTTCATGTATTACTTCTTTTTATGAATATTATAAAAGTATATAAAACTATGAAAATCATAAAATAATTTATTCGACTTGGATAAAAGAATATGACTTGTAAGTATAATGAAGTGGGGACTTTTTATGAAACGGAAATTATACTTGACTCGAAGGATTCTGTTTGTTTTTTATACTATTTAGAATAGCTTTACGATTTTAGTCAATTAAATAATCATATTCAGTTTTACTAATTTATTTAATTAAAAATAATTAGTATTTTTTTTACTGATTTTAAATTGTTGAGATAAAATAACTAAAAATTACACAAATACACAACTTATGTTTTCAATATTATAAAAAATCCCAACTCCCTAAACATATTACAAAAATCCCACATATACACAGAATGCTATGTATATGTCGGCTATGTTATGTATATTAATAGGGAGAGAGAGTAAAGTAATTTAAAAAATGGGAGAGAGTTGTAATTAATTTTAAAAGGTTGGTATTTATGTTATTTATACATAAAATAAACTCTTCTTTTATACAACTCTAAGACTACACTAACGTTTGACAATATATTCTAATTAAATTTTTAAAAAATATCTTCAAAAGTTTGTTTTATTATGGAATTGATCATATTTTAAAATTTTGATATTTAAACATTTTTAAGCTTTCAAAAAATTATCTCACGATTTTTGAAACTTTCATTTACAAAACTTCCAACTAAAATTTTAAAAATTTTTCAGGAATAATACCTTACTGAAGTGGTCACTGATAGCATGGGAAGTGATGAAACACAAGGATATATGTTAAATATGAGGTTTGTGCTAATTATAATAATAAAATTTTAACATGACTTGATTTCGAGTTAAGTTTGAAAAGAAACAGATGTAATTGATCAGCATAGCCATGTAGGAGTGTTCACGATCGATTTGAATCGATTATTGATCAAAATTAAAAGTAAATCAATATAGTCGGCTTATAAATTACTAAGACAAATCAAATAATATATTTATCAATTCGGTTGTCATCAGTTTGAATTTGATTTAATCTGGTTGTTTGATTATTATATATACACGAAAATAAAAATAAAAACAATTCATTAAAAAAATTATATATTACCACATTAAATAGTAACATGAAATAATCTAATACAAGATATTTAGATTGTAAATAAATGTGATATATATATATATATATATATATATATATATATATATATATATATATATATATATATGTATGTATGTATATTATTCTTAATTTGGATCGATTATTTCTTTGATTTTTTGGAATTATTCCAAATTAAATTAAATATTATCAATTATAAAAATGTAAAATTAAATCAAATCAAATAAAAATTGATTTGGGTCGATTTTTATTCAAACCGTGAATAGTCATACACCTGTATTTATATTATTAAATAAAATTTGAAAAGTAATAGTTTTATTTTTTATTTAGCTAGTTCAACGATTATAATAACTTGTGATTCGTGGTTGATTTTAAATTCTAAAACTTCAACTTACTATCCTTTGTTTTATAAAAAGATTTAAATAAATCAAAAGCAAAAAGCGTTTGGCTGAAAATTAGAAATGAACGAGAGGAAAAGAAAAGGAGGGACATAGAGGTGTCAGGTGGGATCATCAATAATGCCACATGTCTAATAAACAATACAATCTCATACAATTTTTGTTGGTCGTATGAGACTAAAAATAATTTTTTTCTCGAAGAACAATTACTAAAAGTAGTATTTAATTATACTTGTTCACTTTAAAAATCAATGAATGATTTATTTAGTTGTGTCTATTTTATCCTTGATATTAAATCTATTTATTAGACCTAATGTATTTTTTAAAATATTAACAAATTTATCATATTTAAAAGGTGACATGATAAAATTATACTATATTTATTATTTTTTAAGGTATTTATATAAGTCAATGAGTAGTGGTCTTAGTGGATAAGTATTGTTTAATTGAGGAAGCAACGGTGGAACTAGCTAATAATGAGGGGGTTCATCTGAATCGCATTTGATGAAAAATTATGTTATTTATATAAGTTTAAAATTATTTTTCATGTATATATAATAAACGCTAAATCTCCTTCGATTAATTTTTAAATTTTAAATTCGTTACGTAATTGTTCCTCCGCGCCACTACGAGAGAGTGGTTAAATTGACCCACGCAAATGAGAACAGGAACAGTAATTGGGTGATTCTCTCACTCACACACACTGTGTACAAACAAGCAAAAAGCAGCTCAAATTTTCATGCAATAATTGGAGATAGAAGAACAACAATAAATGTATTAATAAGAATTTTATATAAGTGTATTTCAAATCAAACTAAAAAATCAAAAAAGCAAACAATATAATTTTATTATCTGAATATGGCTTATTAATACAAAAAAATTGACAATCTTAATTTGATAAGTTAAAAATTGACCAATCAAAACTTATATACACATCAAAAGAGAAATTTAGATTAAATTGATTGACAACTTAAATTTTATCATATTTGTGAGGATATAATTTTTCATTTTGTAATTTTCTTTCATTTTTTCTTCTCCCGTCTTAATGTAATAAAAAAAATTAAATAAAATATATGTTTCAATTATCAAATGAAAGAAGATCTATACTGATGATATAAATAAAATGGATAAAAAAAATTCAAATAAAATCAATCTAAAAAATAAGACGACAGAAGAATTAAATAAAAAGGGAAAAAAGATTGAAATGGAGAAAAATCGGTTGACAATTAAAAGGAAGGGGGAGATAAATAAAGGGTGAGAGGGGTAACATAGGTGGGACCTGCATATTTTTTAATTCAAAATAATTTCTCCCACGTCATGTCATATTTGTTCATCAACCACCACAAAATTTTCTGCGTGAGCCACTCATATTATTTTTACAAGTGTTTTAATGGGTCCTCTTTTGTCAACCCATCCTCTCTCCTTCATTTCTTTAAAGTTCTTGTTTTTGAGTTATCATATTCTATTTTTTTGTTTTTCATAAATATTTTTCTTTTTCTCTTCGGTGCTCCTTCTCCTCAACAAATATTTTATATCCGATTTTAGCATAACTAAAGGATTAAAAATAAGTCATTTTGAATATAGATTAGGTTTTAGAATTATCAAAATGTAAATTACTCTCTCCTTTCAAATTATATAAGTCACTTTGACTCGACAAAGAGTTTAAGAAATAAAGAAAAACTTTTGAAATTTGGGTTCTAAAATAAGTGACAAATGTTTGTGTGGCTATAAATCATTTCATTAAGAATAAAATATTTTTTTTAAAATTTAAATTGTTAGTAAAGATAGAAATATGCCATTTTTTTTAGAGTGATTAAAAAAGTGAGTCATATAAATTGAGACAAAGATGGTACAAATCATCCTATATATGTGTGTGTACAATTATAATTTTAAAATGACTATTTTTGTAGCTAATTTGGTACAGATACACATTTTTAAAATTTTAAAAGGTCCACAACTAAATTAAATTTTGCAAGTTAATAAAAAATAAATTGAGTATCAAATTGTTGAGACTTTAGTTATCACAGTAGTTAACTCCCAATTGAGAAATATCGATTCAACCTATATTAGGATTGAATTGCGTCTCAATTGTCACAGCTATAGTCAACATAATTAGTTGACTTCTTGTTGGGATATACTGATTCAATATATGTTAGGATCGAATTGAGTCTCAATTTGTCATGATTATAGTCAGCAGAAATAGCTGACTTCTAAATGATGAACATTGATTCAATCTATATTATGATTAAATTGAGTCTCAATTTGTCATGACTAAAGTTAACATAAAAGTTTGACTTCTCTTTGTAAAATATTGATGCAATTTATATAAGAACTAAATTAAGTCTCAATTTGTCACCACTGTAATCAACATAAATGTTTGGCTTCTAATTGAAAAATATTGATTCAATCTATGTTAGGATTAAATTGAATTTTAATTTATCACGACTGTAATCAACATAAATGTTTGACTTCTAATTGAAAAATATTAATCCAATTTATATAGGGTTGAATTGTGTCGCAGTTTGTCTTGATCGACTATAGTCAATATAAATAGTTGGCTTTCAATTGTGGAATTTTGATTGAATCTATGTTAGGATTGAATTGAATTTCAACTTTGCATGACTATAATCAACAAAAATGGTTTACTTCTAATTGAAAAATGTTTATTCAATCTCTATTAGGATCGAATTGAGTCTCAATTTACCACGACTATAGTCAAAATAAATAATTGACTTCTAAATAAAAAATATCGATTCAATCTATGTTAGGATTGAATCATGTGTTAATCTGTCACTATAGTCAATATAAATGGTTGACTTCTACTTGAAAAATATTGATTCAATATATATTAGGATTAAATCGAGTCTCGATTTGTGAATTTCACGACTCGCCAACACAATTTTTGACTTCTAGTAGCTCAATTCACTTCTAAATTTATATTTAGTGAGATGGACTAATAATAATAATGATGATGATGATGATGATGATAATAATAATAATAATAATAATAATAATAATAATAATAATAATAATAATAACAATAATAATAATAATAATTGATTTGATAATTTTTTTAGTATTGTTTTGATCATCTGTTTAAAAATTTAAGCAAAATCATAGAGAAAATACCCAGTTACCCCCCTGAACTATACGCAAAAAGGTTATGACACACCTCAACTTAAAAGGAGTCCTATTACCCCTCTAAACTAATTAAAAGTGTAATTGCGACACCCTTAGTGCCTGTGTGGCACATACGTGGCACACACGTGTACCAACGTGGACACTTCAGTGTGTTGTGCCACGTAGTACTAAGGTTATCAAAATTACACTTTTAATTAGTTCAGGAGGTAATAGGACCCACTTTAAGTTGAGGTGTATTATAGCCTTTTTGGGTATAGTTCAGGGGGTAATTGGATATTATCTCAAAATCATATGAAAAAATATTTTAAAGTTTTAGTTAACACGACTATTGACTTCTAATAACTCAATTTCACTCTCATGTATATTTTAAAGATTGATTTTCATGAGATGGAGTGGAAAGTAATTTAAAAAGATATTAGCTTTGAAGTTTTTTTTAAGTTCAATTTTGACCAATTATTAATATATTTTTTAGGGAAAAAATATAAAAATAAGAGAAAATAGTCAAAAGCCCCCAACCTTTACATTAAATCTCAACTACACACCTATACTTTGCGGGGGTCCTATGCCCCCCATGAACTATTTTAAAGTAAAATTATTACACTCCCGAAATGTTATACCCGGTTTTGGAGGAGACGGTATAATACACGCGTCAATCGCATTTTTACACGTATTTTTTTGTTTGAAATTAATTTTTATTTACTTTCTTCTTCATTTTTATCACTTTTCATCATTTTTTTACCATTATTTTTCATCTATTTTCCTTTTCAAAACCTTATTATAGCTACGTCTATGCAAATAATTTTTTGACAACCTTGAAGTCGGAAACAATGGACAATATCGATTTTAAAATTTTCAACAATCCTGAAGTCGTAACTAATAAACATCGAATTTGAAATTTCCGACAACCTTGAAATTGAAAACAATAAACAATATCAATTTTAAAATTTTCGAAGATCTTAAATTCGAAAACAATGAACAATATCAATTTCAAAATTTTTGACGACCTTAAAGCCGGAAACAATGAACAATACCAAATTTAAAATTTTCGATGGCCTTAAAGTCAGAAACAATAGAAAATTTTAAAATTTTTGACGACCTTGAAGTCGGAAATAATGGACAATACCCAATTTAAAATTTACGATGATCTTGAAATCAGAAAATAATGGACAATATCGATTTTGAAATTTTCAATGACCTTGACGTTGGAAACAATGAACAATATCCATTTTAAAATTTTCGACGATCTTGAAGTCAGAATCAATCGATTTTGTGCTTGGAGATGAGGAAAATGATAAATTAGTCCTGGATGTCATTGATGAGTTCTTGAAGTTTTTTATTTGTGAGAAAGAAGAAGAAAAGAAGAAAAGAAGAAGAAGAAGAAAGAAAGAAAATGAATAAGGAAAAATAATAATTAAAATTATATATATTTGTTTATGTTCGCAACAAATTTTCGTTAAGGTCGAAAATTAACTGCAAGCAAAAATAAAATAAACAAAAAGAATAATTTTATATAAATGAATTTTGCGGGTACAATTCCGTTATTCTCTCGATTCTTCTCTCCTAAGATTTTTCGTGATTCGAGGGCCTTTGCAGTGTGATTCTCGAATGTAGGATGATTTGAGCCTCCTAGAAATGTGTTTGGATCTCCGAGAATTGTCTGACAGCATTTCGTCTTGTCGAGTTGATCTCCGGGCAGAACTCCGTTAGTCAATTCGTTGAAGAGCTGTGTAGTCAATGCAGAAGCTTCCTCCAATCCTTGCAGAATGTCCTCCCATTTTCCTCCCTAGAATGATATGTTACTTCCCTATTTATAGTTGTAGGGTGTAGGCCTAGTTGTTTGTGATTGGCCGAAACATGTCACTTTGCCACTTGACGCCTTTTGACTGGTTGTTGAATTTGAATGAGATTTTCACATTGTTTGTACACGTGGCGGCGTCTCATTGGTCTTGAATTTGACTGGGATGCCACATCACTTGATGAGTTTGGGCTTCAAGGTGAGATGGACCTTGATGAGGAATAAAATAGGCTTATTATTTTAAGTTCAAAATAAGTTTAAACCCAATAAAATGTGAATCAAATTTAAATTTTATATGAATTTGATCCAATAAATTTTATGTGTCTGTAGATGCCCCCTACTTCAAGGTTGGTCGACGTGTAGGCTTGCCGAAACTTGGCGGCGAGACTTGAAGTACTCATGAATGTGTTTTAATTCTCGTGACTTCAAAGGTATTTGCTTCTCATCAGTGCATCCTAGTTAGACCAATACTTGCGAGTGGTCTAACTAAAGTTTCCTCCATGAACTTTCATGTCGTGAAAGTCTTCGTCAAAGCAACCAACGATTTATTTGTGATGATCCTCATTTCGTCCACAATCGAGTACAAACTCGATATTATTTCAAGAGTATTAAAAAAAATAACCAACTTGATTTTTTTTTTTACTCTTCTTGGATAAATATGAACATGAGAAATCACCACTGTAATATTTATTTAAGTAGTTTTTACTTGCACAACAATGTGACCTTTTCAATGTATTTGAATTAAAAGGATCAATACAACTTTCTCACTTGACATATTGCACGTATGAAGTAAAAAAGTTGACTTGATCTTTTTGTACCAAAGGAAAATATTAACTTTCCTTTTGATTTCATGTACCAAAGAAAAATACCAACTTTCCTTTTGATTTCATGTACCAAAGGGAAATATCAACTTCCATTTTGGTTTCATGTACCAAAGGAAAAAAATATTAACTTTTCTTTTGACTTCAAGAAATAATTAAAATCACCTCCAAAGAAATCTCCTCAATATGGTAATTTTTGAACTGATTGACAGTTTGAAATTTCCAGGGATTCTCATCTTCTAATTTTACCACAACATTCCTTGTGCACAAACTGAAAATTCTTCATAGGAGCCTCTATATAAAGGGATGTTATGAAATCACATCAACCACAATCTTTTGAAATCCGTAACTTTTGCAAAGACATCCCTTGACTTCTTTGTGACTATGTATTTGGAGAGCACTAATAGTGTACCTCAACCTTTTTGGCAGCATTGGTGGACGTCATGCAAAGTATACAAGCTTCTCGCAACACCGATTGAAGAAGTACATGGAGTGTCTTTCCCGATTTTCAGCTTCAAACGCTCACAGAGTAAAAATCACATCTGACTGTAGAAATGTCCAAATGTTGAATGACTTAGTTCTGGAGCGGCTAGACTTGTATTGCTGCGTCATATCCAAAAATTAATGTCATACTCCTTCTATATTGACGAGAATCAATTTTTGAAGTTAAGGTTATAAGTTGTCATGTCGTGATTCCAAATTGCATGTTCGTGATCCCTCCTCTTTGATTCTTTTTTTTTGTAGGTTCATGAAAAAATGCAAGTGATGTCGATATCACACCAAGCATATACAAACATTGACCGGATGATTGGTCAGGAACCACTTGAGGCATCATTTTTCCAGTCGTCGTTTTTAATGAGCAACAACTAAGTGCTTTACCCATTTTTTCAAAGATTTGGCGAGCAATATTCCCTGTCACGACTTGGAAATGGACACTCAGAGCAACTCTTTTATATCTTTGGCAAGAATATTGTGCCTATTTCCTTAAATCTTGGAATAGAAAACTCCATGCATCTCGGCATAGAAGATCAATGGTTGAAAACCAAATTTCATGCTAATTGACATCGATATCAGCTATGTTGAACTAAACTGATGTGTTTCTCCCAATGTTGATCATGCCAAATCAAATCATCGTGCATTTGGTACCGACACATATCGCCAGATTAAAGTTTCACGTAATTAGCATCAATCCGCATAGAATCGAGAAGTTTCATCCGATCAACACTATATATGTGTTCCATCTTCATTTTTTTGCGGGTTTATCCAAATGGTCTTGATGTGTAACACCCCGTACTTAATTACGTGCATTAGCCATTGTTATATGTGTTGGAGTATATGTATTGATCCTAAGTTAGGTATATATGAGTTTAAGTATGAGTATTGATTATTTTGAGATGGTTTCAAGTGTATAGTTTAACTATATGTGTATAGGAATCGACCTTATTTATACCGGAATTTGCCCGTCGATGGTTCCATACGAAGGTTATTGAATAAGCTTTCCAACGATATAAAGATTTTCAAAAACGGATAAGTTTCAGATATAATCGAGCACGTTCGAAACTATAAAACGGTGGCCGGGATGTTGTGAACAGTAAATGTGCAGGAAAATTTCCTGCACACAAACTACTGAGGCCTGCCAGTTTTTTGGGTCAACTTTGAACGATCATAACTCCCTCAATATAATGAACTGGGAGAGCTACCACATATCAAAAGAAAGATCTTTGAGTCTTCTTTCCAATTCAATTGGTTTCATCCAAATCCAACATCTGAGTAAGGAGTTATACTCGTTTTACTTCATCCTCTCAAAACAGATATTTAGGATCAACTTCAAACGATCATAACTCCTTGTACAGGACGAACTGGGTGGCCTACTTTATATGAAATGAAATTCCTTTGAATTATGTTTCCAACGATACCAATTCAACCCAAATCCGATATCGGAGCAAAGAGTTATGGCCGATTTACTTTAGCCTATCAAAACAGTCCACCATGGACAGATTCGGATTTACTTAAATTTTTAAGGGCAATATGGTCATTTTCCATCACCTCATGGACGAAAATTGGTCATTATATACATATAATTAGTCTCATATCCATCAATTATCATCAAATTATTGAAAATAAGAAACCCTAGCCTAATTTTAACTCCAAATATCTTGTGATTCAACCGTAGAAAATCCAAATTGATTCCGTAGTTGTGTTCACCATCTCAAGGGCTTCGAGAAGCACCCCTTATTTGTGCCAACAGGACTTCGAAATCAAAAGGGCCATTTTATGGTAAGGATGTAAATTATGTTGGTGTTATTTATATGGATATGTATATATATATGCATGTGAGCATAAGAAGTATGTTATTTGATTGTTGTTGAAAGATGATTGGGAAATGATGTTGGATTATGTTGAATTGTGAAGGAATTTGGTATGATGATGTGGTATTGATGATGTGGTATTGAAATGATGATTATATATATATATACACATAAACCTATTGTTCAAGTTGGTTTATGGAATGTTTTGCAAATATTGGTAGTATGGAATTATGGAAGAGAATTGTGGTGTTGGGTTGCTAATACTAGATGCCAAACATTTCATTGTAGATAAGTGATTTGTAAAGGCGGGAAGTTGTGTTGAATTGGTATCCGAATCTACAACGAGGTATGTAAAGCATACTCTAACAATGTTCTTTGGCATGAAAACACCAATGTTCCATCAAGTAAGATTCTGAGGTTGTCCTAAAACATGTATTGTTATACGTTACCAACGAAGTTGTTTTCATTCTATAAAGTGTCAAAATGTTTCATTGATATACCAAAAGGCTCCTATTTCATTGTTGTGATATTGATGATTCTGAAACACATTGTTGATGTACCAATGAGTCTTTATTACATCGTTATTGTATAGAAGGTCTATTACTTGGTTCCTATTGATGTATCATTGTTTCAAAGTATCAAAAATGTGGTGGCGACCGAAATAACAATCTCAAAGATTAATTGAACTAAGTGATGGAAGTTCTCTCTTATCGGGTGGTATCCCAGGGGCATAAGCCTAGCATGGGTCGATCCCTATTTATGTGTTTATGGGTGGTATCCCAGGGGCATAGCCTAGCATGGGTCGATCCCAGTTGAAATGTACTGGAGGCAGCCTAATGGTCACAGTACAATACAGTAATGATTACAAAGACGATAAGAACGAAGGTAAAGTGATTGAATAAATACAACGTACAGGTTGTCACAAGTTCTAGTAAGTGTGGTCCACTCCTATTACGACTTATTCACTTGTTTCTAATTTCTATTGAGCTCTTATATCATATGTGATTATTTACAGCTTTACATACTCAGTACATATTTCGTACTGATGTCCCTCACGGGGGACCTGCATTTCATGCTGCAGGCACAGGTACCTCAGCTCATACACCGCACAAGTAGGAGCCAGGTCATACAACTATTGTTGGTGAGCTCCAGTTTGCTTCGGAGCATTCCGAGTCGGTTCCTTATGTTTTGTTATTGTACATGAGTCATGTGTGGGCGGGGGTTTGTCCCGACCCTAGTTATGTCATGTATATCCTAGAGGCTTTGTAGACATAAGGAAGGGTAAAGTCATGGAAGTTTATATAGTGATGTTATATCTGTATATGTGGTGGCCCCGACGGCCAAGTATTATATATATATATATATTTGCGCGTGTTGTGCTGATACAGGTAATTAGATCCTTCTATATGCAACGAAGTGCTGTCCAATTTTTGGTGACATGTAAGTAAAAGTACAGGTATTTGAACGGGTTCTCCCGGGCCTTCTCGGCTTCGGGTGCCAGTCCGGTCCGATGGGATTTTGGGGCGTGACATGATGCCAGACCAAAAAGGTCGACATGATTGATGTTGAACCATTTAGTGCACTACTTCCTTACTGCTTGATAAGAAGGTGACTTGGAATGGTCGGATTTCATCCTTGACGACGCTGAAAGTTTCCCATTTTAGCTTCAGTGAGCATGTACTTGGTGTCATTCTTGTGACCTTGTGATGATGAAGTTTTAAGTGTCTGCAGTCAATTTTTGCAAAGCAAGAATGTGGTGCATCTCATCCGTGAGGCTCGGTTGATAAAGAAGCTTCGAGTGAGAGCATCTCATTCTTTTCAAGGAGCACGTATAGTGTTATTCAGATTGATAATATTGACACAAGGAGTAGCCTTTTCTGACTTTGGTGAGCAAGTACTAGGCACACATCCATAAAAATATTTATTCTCCAATGGGAGAATAAAAATATGAGTTTTTTTATTCATACAAATGGAATTCAATGTCCTGATACGTCTATTTTATCAGCTTTGCGCAGCGTCACGATAAATTCTGTATTTTGATGTAGGAGTATCAAAATCTGAAGCCATTTTTTGAATTTGAAACTAGACTCATTGAGCTACATCTCACGCAGGAATCACAATCAGAGTGCTTACAAATCATCCCAGATATTGGTCCAAATACGGCCTTATAATCTTGGTTCGCTAGTTATTTCAGTTTTGCGAAGCGTCACCATAAATTCTATATATCGACGTAGAAGTATCAAAATTAGGTGCCATTTTTTGCATTAGAAATTATATTTTCAGAGTTAAGTCTGATACAAGTACAATTGTAATTGTGGACCAATACGTAAAGACTCGAGCTCGGATGGCTGCCCAACCAATGAAACAAGATTTGAAGTGTAGAGAACAAGTACCAACACTCCAAAGTCATCCAATATGCACACTTCAAGGCCTTCCTTTTGTCTTGGCTTATTAAGGGCATTCTAGTCATTTTGTATTATGTTGAAACCTAGGCTATAAATAGAACATGATAGGTCATTTTACCATAACTTTGATGATATTTTGAGAGCTCTAGAGAGAGTCTTTCAAGGTGGATTCCTTGTAAACAAGTGTGGATATCATTTGTGTTGGTGTTAGTTTTGAAATATTGGTTGAATGGGAATCCCGTTCCCTTGAGGTCACCGTAGATCTTGGTGTTACTTGTATGAATTTTTGGGTCTTTGTGTTTAATATACACCTAAGTTCATAGTGTTTGTACATTTGTATGTCAAGTTACCTATCTATCTATCTATCTATCTATTTCATTGTTGCTATTGTTCATTCTCGGGCTTGGTGTCCCAAAATCGAGACTGTGTTCTTTTTGTTCTTGTTCTTGTGTTGTTAATCTAGTTTTTTGGTTCACTGATTTTAGAGGTGTTGAACACCTTAATATCTTGTTGTTATTGTGTTTTAATTGTTGTTGTAGTGAATCCGAGAGTGATCACCAAAGGGGTCATCAGTTCTTCCAACTTGTGGACTATTTTGGTATTTGTTTTGTGTCTCCTTTATCGATCTTGTATCAAAGTCTCACGTGGAAAAGACAATCATATTGAATCCGAATCGTCCCAGATATCGCTCCAAAAATGGCCTTCTAATCTTGGTTCGCTAGTTATTTCAGCTTTGCGCCGCATCACCATAAATTCTATAACTCGTCGTGGGAGTATCGGATTCAGGTGCCATTTTTTGCATTAGAAAGTAGATTCGCAAAGCTAACACATACATAAAAGACCACACTCAACACTCTTATGGATTTATACAATTACGTCAGCAAAATAAGCTTAGTTTGAAATCTGATTGCGGCTATGATGGAAAATTCATAACTTTGCATAAGAATCTTTGAATCATGAGCAATCTTTTTTTTTGTTGCGGAGAAGTCTCTAAGATCTACCACATATGTCAAAATGATGTGAACACCTATACGTATTTATACAAATATGTTGTTGAAATTCGCTTTGTCTTGCTGGTCTCTTCACCTTTGCGCGTCTGCGGTAAACTTAGCGAAGGGACATCTATCCTCATGTGATATCCATATCAGTTCAAAGTATTATTGCCGTTCTCAAATAATGACACATTTTTTTCCTCTTTTTTTTTTTTTTTTTTAACTCATACGACTGAACTTAGAGTAAAAATACTCTAAGCTGCCTACGTACCTAGGAAGATCTAGTCATAGCGTAGTTCAGGAATGATGAGTTAATTTAATTTAAAAATAAATTATTTTTCTTTCAGTTTTCTTTTTCTTTCTTTTTTCTATAGAGGTTCATTCACAGTTTAGACTCATGCGGTCCAAGAGTGACATGCAGTTTAAGCTCATTCCTTAAGGAGCATTTTGACTTGCAGTTTAGGCTCGTGCATCAAGGAGTGTCTTGACTTGCCTTCCAACCCTTTGTAATGGAGTACTGTTGCACTTTAGTTTGGTAATTATTGCCCCCACTGGTTGAAACAAATTTGAACTTGATCTTGTGTCGACTCTTGGAAGTTGGAGTATAGAAGCCCTTTGACATTTTTTTCTTTTGCGAGCAATCAATGTCCACGTATCACTCTTCTTGCTATTGGATAAGTCGTTTTGTATGAATTTTCTTATTATTGTCTTCATAGTAGGAACCTCAATTGATTCAAAGCTCCCAAATTGCAGCATAATGATTCCCTCACCTTTTGGTGATGCCACAGAGCACATGGGTTATAGAACTTTTGAAATTGATCTTTTTTTATGGTCTAGTTCGGCGCTAACATGATTTGCATCAACTGTATCGCCATCATTGATGATGATTTTTCCCTCTTACATTAATGTCATGATCTTTTCCTTCAGGATGAAGCATTTTGTGGTGTGATAACCAACAATGCGGTGAAATTTGTAATATTTTGGATCGTCGACTTTGTTTGATTCTTCAGGTTGCTTTGACTTAGGAAGTTCAATGACTTCTTTGGCTAGCAACTCGTCAAGAATCCTAGGAACATCAGAGTCGGGAAAAGGATATACCCTTGTTTGTAACTCCTTCAAGGTTGATTGATTTTTTACCTCTTGCATTTGTTGCTTTGGAGCTTCCTTTTTTAACTTTTATCTTGTGGAGGCCTTCGTAAAACTCACTATTGTCATCATAGATTCCCCAATTTGATCTTCTGACGAGTCTTTGAATTTCGTGACTTCTTTCCTAGGATCAAAAGCAGGTGACGTCATTCTATAATTTGCAATGCTTAGCTCCAAGTCATGAGCCCGCGTAGCTAATTCTTCAAAAGTTTGAGGTTTAATTCCTTGAAAGATATACACAAGGCCCCAATGCATCCCTTGAATGCAAACTTTAATCGCGAAAGTTTCAGAAAGTTGATCCTTGCATTTGAAGCTCAATGTTCGCCAGCAATTTATGTAGTCCACTACAGGCTCATCTTTACTTTGTTTTGTGTTTTTCAACTCTATTATGTTGACCGTACAACGGGTGCTGTAGAAATGATTTAGGAACTGACTTTCTAGTTTCTCCCAACAATTAATTGATTCAGACTCCAAGTTCGTGTACCAATCAAAGCGTTGTCTTTCAAAGAGCGAACAAACTGCTTGACAAGAAGATCACCATGTGTACCAGCACTGCTACAAGTCTCAACGAAATGAGCGATGTGTTGCCTTGGATTTCCCTTTCCATCAAATTGTTGAAACTTTGGCGGTTGATATCCAATTGGCATTGGTAAGCCCTCGCTTCGCTTAGAATAAGGCTTTGAGTATCCTATGAAACTTTGTGACGGACCACCATATTGTGCCTTGATGGTGTTTGCAATCATATCTTGCAGTTGTTGAACTGTTAGAGTAGCCACTGAAGAGGATCGATCATCGCAGTAATTGTCACTTGTCTTGACGAGAGATTCACAATTAATTTTTCTCGTGGTGTTAGATTATAATTTGACTCTCTAGGATTGTAGAGATCTAACTTGCTCATAAGTCAGGTGCTTTTATGATCTTTCCCGCAACAGACTTCTTCAAGGCTTCAATGGTTTGCTCCATCATTGCAAACTTCTCGTACAAGTCAATTGCATCAACCATGAACGTGATGACTTTTGTTGAAGTTGGAGAATTCATTAAGTTTTTAGATTCTCCAAAGTTGCAGCCAGTTTCAGACGATTTTTCTGATAACATAGATGCAAAGTTGCCCCCAGGGGTTGTAGTTACTGCCAAAAATTGAGATTTTTTCCTTTCTGTCATCTCTAAAAAGGTGAAGTATTGGGATCCATCCAAAGAACAAACATTGAGATTGCATCGATTGATGAGGCCAACAAGTTTGATCTCATAGACGTGGCAGTAGTAGACTTCTTGCATGAAACTTCATTGATTTTTCTGAAGTCCATTGTAGTAGTTGAATTTGTGATTTTTTGACTTGTAGGAGTAAGAGATGAAGAGCAGAACTGGTCCCACTTGGCATGCCAAAATTTGTTCGCAATAAATTTTCGTTAAAGACTGAAAATTAACTGCAAGCAAAAATAAAATAAACAAAAAGAATAATTTTATATAAATGAAATTTGCGGGTACAATTCCGTTATTCTCTTGATTCTTCTCTCCTAAGATTTTTCGTGATTCGAGGGCCTTTGCAGTGTGATTCTCGAATGTAGGATGATTTGAGCCTCCTAGAAATGTGTTTGGATCTCCGAGAATTGTCTGACAGCATTTCGTCTTGTCGAGTTGATCTCCGGGCAGAACTCCGTTAGTCAATTCGTTGAAGAGCTGTGTAGTCAATGCAGAAGCTTCCTCCAATCCTTGCAGAATGTCCTCCCCTTTTCCTCCCTAGAATGATATGTTACTTCCCTATTTATAGTTGTAGGGTGTAGGCCTAGTTGTTTGTGATTGGCCGAAACATGTCACTTTGCCACTTGACGCCTTTTGACTGGTTGTTGAATTTGAATGAGATTTTCACATTGTTTGTACACGTGGCGGCGTCTCATTGGTCTTGAATTTGACTGGGATGCCACATCACTTGATGAGTTTGGGCTTCAAGGTGAGATGGACCTTGATGAGGAATAAAATAGGCTTATTATTTTTGTAAACCAAAATAAGTTTAAACCCAACAAAATGTGGATCAAATTTAAATTTTATATGAATTTGATCTAATAAATTTTATGTGTCTACAATCTAAAAAATATCAAAAATAATTTTTTAATAAATAATTTTCGTTCTCACTCTGTTTAAAGAGAGTGAAACACACTCTCTTGCAATGTCAGCTTTTAGGAGTGTAATAATTTCACTTTAAAATAGTTTAGGGAGATCATAAGATCCCCATAAAGTATAGATTTGTAGTTGCAATTTGGGGTAAAGGTTGGGAGACTTTTGACCATTTTCTCTAAAAATAATTTAAATTTTTAGTCAACACAATTGTTAACTTCTAATAACTTAATTTTCTCTTATGTATAATTTTAAAATGAAAATCTTTCAGAAAACAGCCTTAACTTTCATCAAATTGGGGGAGCCCATAATCTAACTTTCAAAATTATCATATGTAGCCAATGTATCAACTGTATGCAACCAACTTTATTCGATATAAGATATAAATACATTAAGAGCAATTACATGCAACATTTTTTACTCTTTTTTTTTTTCGTTTCTATTTTTGTTTTCTTTTTTGTTTTCGTTTTTTTTTTCACCCTCTTCTATCTCTAGCTTCTATTTCTCTTTTTTTTTAAGGTACTTTTTTCCTTTTTTTTTTTTTTCTGTTTTGCGTTTTTCCATCTTTTTTTAAATTTTCTATTTTTTGGGTACTTTTTCCTTAATATTTTTCTTTTGTGTGTTTTCCCTTCTTCTTTTTTTGTTTCTTTTTGTTTTTTTCCTTTTTCTTTTTCCTATTTTCCTTTCTTCTTCTTCTTTTTTTTCACTTTGTTTTCTCTATTATGTCTCTAACTTTTATTTCTTTTTTTTTTAATTTTTTCCTTTCTTTTTTTTTTCTAAAAAAAAAAATAATTTTTGTTTTATTTTATTTTATTTTTTTGCATTTTTGAAAAACATGGCTACATCTAACATAAATCAGGCGTAACAACGAAAATAACACAATCGCTTATTGTATTTATATTCGGACCATCATTTATATTTTTTGTATTCATTATATACAATTCTATTTGTATTTCTATTTTATAGTTTGCATGGATGTACTTAATTGAAAAAAGAGACAATGAATTGTGACTTTTTTCACTCCCTCTTCTATTAGAGATCGTTTGGATTGTAATTAATTAAAACTTAGGCTAAATAAGATAATTAAGTGCTTGTGTTTGTTCAGCCATGTAGCTTTTTCCTTTAAATATTTATTTTTATGAAATAAAATGAAAAATAAAATAAAATAAATATCGGATTGAATTTTTTTTCGGGTTCAATTTTTACTAACTACTTAATTTTCTTAGATAAAATTATTATGAAAATAATTTATAATTTTAGTGAAACAATCTAAAAATACTTTAAAAAATTAGAATATAATTTAACTAAAATAAAATTATATTTTAACGTGGTTGCCTAGTCTCGAACTCGTGACCCAATAATTATAAATTTTTTGACCAGTTTGTTACAATAATATTATCTAAACTATCACTGTTTTTAATTCCAAAAATCTCATTCATGGTTTCTCTTAGTTAGATATCTTTATTATTATGGATTCACTTTTTTTAAAATAAAAAAATTATAGGAGAAATTTTGTAGATGAGATATATGGAGGATTTAAAATTTAAAAAAAGAATTAAAAATAGAAGTTAAAAAATTTGTATAGTGAAACAACTAAAGAAATAGAAATATTGGAAGAAAAAAAATATGTAATACAAGTTAAAAATGGTGATTAAAAGACTTAAAATCAAATAAAAGAGCTTAGAATTAGTAAGGAAAAAGTAGAATAAAAAAGTAAAAATATAAGGAGTAATTAAAAAAGTAAGTGCGTGTTTGGGTAAACTTTGAATTTGGTCAAAATAACTTATAAGTTATTTTTTGCTTAAAAAAGTATTTGGCAATTTTTATAATTTCTTTAAAAAAGTCAATTTTGACTTTTTTAAACCAAAAACAAGAAGCAATCATTCCCAACTTTGTTTGGGGGAGCTTATAAACTATCAAAGTTGACCAATTAAATTACATTTGTGTTCCTTATAATTATTCTTTATTCCAAGTTTACCGTTGTAGCCCTAATTCTCCTTCGCTACTACACAACACATGTTCATAACCATGAAGAAGTTAACGTAAGGAATAATTATACGAAATCTTAATTTCATAACATAGCACACTTCACCTTAATAATACGAAATCTTAACGTAACCATGAAGAAATAAATAATCTTTTAATATATAACTATCTTTTTCAAACACAAACATTCAACACTTAAACTCTTAAAAAAAATGGTTTTTAGCGCAAAAATTAATAGTCATTCATGAAAATATTTTTTTTTTATATATATATATATTAATTTTAATTTGAATTGTTTTAGCAATAAAAATTAATAATAATCAACTCTATATACTATTAACAGCTATAAGGGTATTTCAGAGATCTTGACAAAAAAGAAGTGCTTAAAAGTATTATTTATCAAACACATCAATAACTGTATTTCAGTTTCAGCACTTTTAATCAAATACGTAACTGTTTATTTTTAAAATAAGTTTACTTTTTAAAAGTCACTTTTTTCGACCTATTCAAATGGGCCTAAAGTAAGGTATGACATATGAAAGAATAATGAAAAATAAGAAATAAAAATTAAGGTGATTTTGCTTTTGGAGAAAAAAATAAACGGTTTTGTAACCTAAAGGAAAGACAAAATGACCTTCTGGACCCCTGTACTATGTCGGTTTTGTAAGTTGGACACTTCTACTGATATGTTTGTCATCTGGACCCCTGAACCCATAAAAAAATTATATTTTAAATCCTTTGACCGTTGACGTTGCCTATATGACATTGAAATGTTGATTATGATAAGGAGGGTGATTACAATCGCCTGAAGTGTGAGTGTGGGTCAATTTTTGACCAATTTTATATTAAACTAATTAAAAAAATAATATTAAAATTGAAAAAAATAAAGAGGGTTTTTTATTCACTTTCTCAAACTTACCCTTTGCACAATTTAAATTTCACTTTCATTTTGTTCCCCTTTCACTCCAAACATGCCCTTTGCATACTTCACAACAATGGCCGCCAAGAAATTCCCCCGTAACCCTAACCTAATCAACGGAATCGGCAAATTCTTCTGCTCCATAATGTACTACAAAAAGGGTCTTTGGGTTATCAAAGAGAAAAAGGGCAGCAAATTCCCCACCCATCCAAAATCCACCGCCGTCGTTGCTCCGCCCTCAACCACCGTCATCAAACCACCAAAATTCTATCCAGCTGATGACGTGGAAAAATTCCTCATCAACGAACACAAACGAAAACCCATAAAATTGAGAGCCAGTATTACCACCTAGTACTGGTTTGATTATTCTAGCTGGGAGATTTAAGGAAAAAAGAGTTGTGTTCTTGAAACAACTTGTATGTTCTGGACTGTTACTTGATAGTGGATCGTTTAAGGTTAATGGGGTTTCATTAAGGAGAGTCAATCAAGCTTATGTTATTGCTATTTCAACAAAAGTGGATGTTAATGGAGTTAAGATTGACAAGATTCAACGAAAGTTTATGTTATTCCTTGTCTTTGTTGTGGTTGATATTGTCGTTGTTGTTCATTGTCAAAAAAAAAAAGTTGTTGCTCCTGAAGAGGGTCTTTGCTGGTTGATATTGTTATTATTGTTCATTGTCAAAAAAAAATAAAAATTATATATCCGTGAAGAATGTCTTTGCTTTGTTGTGGTTGATATTGTTGTTGTTCATTGTTGAAAAGAAAATATTGTTGTTGTTCCCAAAGAGGATCTTTGCTGATTGATATTGTTGTTGTTGTTGTCATTGTAAAAAGAAAAAAATTATATATCCTTGAAGAGGTCTTTGTTGTGGTTGACATTGTTGTTTGTTGTTCATTGTCAAAAAAAAAAAATTGTTCTTGATTTACTTTTTAAATCTTTTTTATTCATTTTCTCAATTTAAAATTTTCATTTTGTTTAGGATTAATTTTGTAACTTTTACAAATTGTTGAAGATATTTAAATAAAAATTAAAAATTCATTATGTTTGTGTAATGTGAATTTATAGTTAAAACTTTAAATTTCTAATTGAAAATTTAATTTAATTTAAATTAAAAATTTATTGTATTTGTGTATTAGAATTTCTACAATTTATAAAAAAAAATTATTTAATTAAATTTATTTTAATATTTAATTTATTGTGTAGCATTTTAAAAATAACATAAAATTTAGTGTAATACTTAAAAATGACTTGGCGGCTGATGTGACAGCTGACGTGGCAAACGTGGTAGACGTGTAAGCTGACATGACAGCTGATGTGGCAAGAGTGTGTTACACTCACAAAAAAAGTGTTTAAAATATTGTTTTTAGTGAGTTCAGGGTTCCAAATGACAAACATGTAAGTAGAAGTGTCCAACTTATAAAACCGACATAGTAGAGGGGTTCATCGAACCATTTTTCCTAAAGGAAATAAGAAAGAAAAATTGAAAGTAATTTTGAATTTTGGAGGGAAACATAGGTTGTTTTGGAGGTAGAAGACATTGTGATCTTTTTATGTCATTCCTTCCATGAGTTTAATTCATTTGAGTCAAACAACATCTATATCTATAATATATTAAAAGTGTGAAAATCCTTAGAAAAGTGATTTGAACTTTTTGGCCTTCATGAAAAGACTTTTCTTTAGACAAAATTGTCTTTTCACTATTTTTTAATTTATTATTTAATTATTTTTACTATATTAACTACACTTCCTAAATTATATGGTAGGAGAATTAATTTATATTTTTCTTTCTACTAGACTTCCTAAAATATATGAAACTCCTAAAATATATGGTAGGAAAATTAATTCATATTTTTCTTTCTACTGTTCAATTAGAAAATACTCTTAAAATAGGACTCTATTAAGGAAATACTTCTACATTGAGATGCACGTTAAATTAGAGAATAAATCAGTTTGCATAGAGAATATGATTGATTCTCATCTAACTTGATTCGATTTCATGTCTAGATTAGTGGATGCTTGATTTTCAAACCCTCAACTTCTTCACTGTTTTTGTCAGCATAATAGAATTCAACA
>NC_061113.1:219347795-219361117 GCF_002878395.1 Capsicum annuum
CAGCATAACAAAATTTAACATATATATATATATATATATATATATATTCTTTAATTTCATTCAAAATCATTCTTTATGGTCAAAATTTTCACTAAGTCAAGAATTAGTTGGATCAAAATCGAAGCTTTGCAGGTCGTAGATGAATGTCGGTTCACTTTGAAGAATTTCTTGTGTAAATATTAGGTTTAATTGTATTATTTTGATATCTCTATTATCGTATTATTTTGCTATTGTTTACAGGTGGTAGATGAGTATCAGACGACTTTGAGATTTTTTTTGCGTGTAAAGACTAGATTTAATTATATTATTTTGATGTCTCTATGATTGTATTATTTGTTGCAATTTATAGATGGTAGATGAATGTCGATCGACTTTTAAAAATATTTTTGGTAAATGTTCGGTTTAATAAATAAATTCTCCATCTTTACATACTCAAAAGATATTAAATTAAATTATTATATTTATCGTTATTATTTAAACAAATATCCTATTTAGTATAATGTTTGAACTCATTAAAGTGAAATATACGCGCAAAGCGCGTACACCTTAACTAGTTACTAAAAAAATGTGAACAAGAAATTAAGTAGCCGTTTGGCCATGAAAACTAAAAATTTTCGGAGTTGGAGTTGAAGTTGGAGTTGAAATTGGAGTTGGAGTTGTGTTTGGGCTATGTCTTTTTTGAATTTTTTTTTTTACCTTTTGAAAAAACTTTTTTAAATATGATTTTATGTCCTAACTTTTACAAACTATCAAAATCACCCAACTAAAATTTACCTACTAATGAAAAAAGAATACAATTAGCCACTATTATAAAAATAATTACATATACATGGTCATATTTAATGAATTTCAATTATGACATATATAATATTTACATTAATAGCCGTTTTCTCATATTTGAAAATTTTAAATATGGATGTTATATTAACAGATCACTGCTTCCTATTTTTTAGATAACAAATATTATCTTTCAAACAAATTTATTTTTTAGAAATTTATTTAATTTATTTCTTTCATTTTCCGTTCCTAAAAAATAGGAAATCATGAGTTGTTATTAAATTTTAGGGTGCCACTAATTTATTTCTTTAATTTTCTTGTACATGAAATATTTTACTGTGTGAGAATAAATTATTTCTATGTAAAACATGCTTTGCATATTTATGGTATATTATATCATATACCATAAATATATAAATATGCTTAATATGTTTCATTATACTTTGTAGTTTTATATTTGTGTGTATATAGTATATACATAGTATAAACTTCATATATAACATACTTTGTATATTTATATTATAAATATGCTTAGTATATTTCTTAATACTTTGTTTATTTATATATGTGTGTATATGGTATATACATAGTATAAACTTTATATAACATACTTTGTATATTTCTATTATAAATATAATATTTTATATATTTATGGGTATAAATATAAATTAGCAGTAAAATAATGTCTTAAATAAAGGAGAAAATTAAATAAGAAATAAAAATAATGATGAGAGAGAAAAAGAGATATATATTAATTAGGATAACATTATATTTGAAATTATAATTATCTTATTCTTTAAAACTGTTATATACGTAATATTGAAAAAATAATGTTATAATGAGAGTTTTATGTATAAATTTAAAAGATTGGGGTTATATGTAGTAATAATAAAAATTGAAATTGGAGTTAAAAAATTGTAAAAACGATAAAAATCTATTTTTCCTTTTAAGAAAAAATTTTCAAAATTATTTTTAAAATTTTCATGATCAATCATTATAATTCTCAACTCCAAAAGATTTTTTGGGAAAAAAAGGGAAAATTTTCATGGCCAAAAGGCCTTAAGACAATGAATGACGACTTTTGTGATTGTGAGAGAAAAAGGAAAGGAGAAATTTAAAGCAAAGCGGTGGCTCTATAATTTTTAGATAAATGACACCTTATTAATTGGCGATTTATAAAGTCTGAAATACCCTTAAATAAAGTTAAATTGTACCTAAACAGATGCATCGGTCCTAATTTCTAACTGACACTTCTATAATTGTAGTAGAAAAGAAATTAACCATTCAAAGTAAAGACTTTGCAAATAAAAGATGTACATACGTAGTAGTAATTTTAACTAGTAAACCATGTGGAAGGACCCAGACAAAAGTGGGGCCATCCAGCTACTAGTGATGAAGACATCTCTACCAAAGCACCAAAAGTCCAGAGTAGAAGAAAAGACTCAAGAGGAAAATCAAAATTAATTAAAAAAAAAAAAGAAATAAAAAGAAAAATAGAAAATAGTGCTATTCATTTTTGTGAAGAAGATGATGGAAACAGAAAAAAAAACGGTTGGCATCTTTTGACTTTTGATACAAGTACTATTCTTTAAAAAAAAATAAAAATCAAAGTTTTAGATGACATATTTAAAAATATAAAATTAAAAGATATTTTGATATGTTTAGCATAGTTTTAATTTAGAAACGTAATTTTTTTAAAAAAAATTATTTTTTTAATATTTTTGTCAAGTCAAATTAAATTATTTTTTTAACACCGAAGGAGTATTTTCGCCTTTTTAAAAAGAATAATCATATTTTTATTTTTAATCTGTTTTAAAAAGAATAATTCTTTTCTTTTTTAGTAATTTTAAATTTAACTTTTCACGTAACATATTTAAGACCACAAGATTGATGGATTTTTTTATATTTTTGATATATCATTAATTTAAAATTATAAAATTTAAATATTTTTTTTAATTTTTTAAATTTTGTATCAAGTTAAATCAGATTATTCTTTTTAAAACGATAAAAGTATTTTAAGAACGTGGGACCCATTAAAGTTAGGGGGTGGGTGATGATTGAGATGATTCTGACCGTGGAACTAAAGAAAGAAAAAGATTGCAGCATCCAATGTGATGTGTCGGATACTACTGCAAGAAAACTTTATTCTATTCTATTCCTCAACCTTAGCTTAATATGCACCCTATGCCTTTTTGATACCCCTCCGTTTCATAATAAATAAATTATTAAATTTTAACATATAAATTAAAGAAAAATATGAAAAATATAAATTTAATATAATTTTTTATTTTTATCCTCAAAAACAAAAAATAACCTTTTAATACCTTTTCAAAAGTTAATTATTGTCAAACTATAAGGGTAAATTTAAAAAAAAAAATCAATAATTCACTTATTTTAAACATAAAAAAATATCCCAGCAATTCACTTATTTCGAAATGGAGAGAGTAATACTAATTTTTCTTTTCTCCACATTTCTTCTTTCATGTTTCACGTACGTCATACACCCTCAGATGAAAACAAAGAAGATATATATACACACGTTGAATTCTATTATGTTGACAAAAACAGTAAAGAAGTTGAGGGTTAAAAATCAAACATCTACTAATCTAAATATGAAACCGAATCAAATTAGATAAGCATCAGTCTTCTCTCAATAGGTAAATTGATTTCCCTAGTTTAATGTGCATTTCAATATTTATAGAAGTATTTTTTTATAGAGTCATATTTTAGGAGTATTTTTCTAATTGATCAGTATAAAGAAAAATATTATTGATTCTCTTTCCATATATTTTAGAAGTTTAGTTAATATAATAAAAAATTCGTTTTTACTTAAAGTTTTCTACTATTAAATCTTTTTTTATTCTCTTTATCATATATTTTAAGATCTTTTTTCTTACAATATATTTCAAAACTTCTTTTTCACATATAGAAGGAAATAAAAAATTTACCAACATCAATTCTCTCTCTATATATTTTTTACCATATAATTTAGGATTCCTTGATTTTAAATATTAAAAGTTAATTAAATAATAAATTAAGGAAAATAGTGAAAAGATAATTTTGTTTATCATATAATATTTTAATGAAAGACAAAAAATTCAAATAACTTTTTTAAGGAATTTTACACTTTTAATATATTATAAATATAAATATAGATTACTGCAATATACTAAGCCAGGGTAAAAGTGGTTTTATTTATTATTCAAGAAAAAAGTAACGAGGAGTCGACATCTCTCCTGAAGAGACAATTTTCAAATACATATTTTGATATATCGTCTAGATAATGCCTGACCAATATGACATTTATAACTCTTGTTTATACATTTGTTTGATGGAAACTTGGAAAGAAGCCTTTGGATAATAGTAAAATAAATCATTATAGTGATCAAAATATCATTAGTTTAAGTTGGGTAAAAATCTTGTTTTTCTTTTCAGAAAAGTAAATAAACAAGTGGAGCAGTAGAGGTGGCAACTAAAGAAAGTGTATGTATACTTTTTTAATTCAGTCGGTTTCTGGACCGTGCGCGCGAAGGTGGCATGTGGTGGGAAAAAAATTGGTTTGAATCAAACTAAATTTCTATCTTAATGATGTCAAGGTTGTAGGTATAGTAATTGTTTTTTTTTTCTTGAAAAATTTCTGCAGATTGATATTGAATAGAAAAAATAAATGTAATCTATGTATAATATAAAAGAGAAACATAGGAATGATAATATGACATACTTTTAAAGTCAATGATATTTATTTTTTTCTCAAATTTTTGACCTTTTTTCAAAAAAAAAATTCAGAATGACATTTATTTTAGAATTTTGTTATCATCGACAATCTTGATTAGTTTCTCTAATCTATTAGTATATTCATCTTTTTCTCTATACTTCTTATTAATCTATAATATATAAAAGTAGAAAAATAATTTGAATTTTTACTATTTCTTAAAAAAATAAAACTTAAAAATTCATTAAAATTTAGTTCTTAAATCTTTCCTTATTTGAATTACGTATCTAAAATTTAGAAATTTTTAAATCTTAATTTCAATTAATCCTAATCCTACCCACGTCTTAAATCCTCCACCGCCTAATACCCTAAACTAATCTTAGAGCCCGTTTGGAATTGTTGTTACAAAACTGCTTATTTGAGAAACACTTTGATAAAATAGATTTTCAGAAAAATGCTTTTAAAAAATAAAAGCAATTTGTGTTTGATAAATTCATTTGGAAAGTATTTGGATAATCTTTTTTAAGAAGTGGCTTTTTCACACAAATAACCAAAAAGGACATCTATCAATAGACTTTTATTATTAAAATTAATTTAAAGAGAAAATTTATTTTAAATATCTATTATAATATTTTTAATTAATTTTTTTATTTAATTAAAAAGTACGTACTTTGATACATTACTTAAAAACATCCAACAAAAATGAATATAAAAATTATTCCATAAATTAAATCACTAGATATGAAAAAATTAACAATAAAAATAATTAGTCCTTCATACATCACAAAAATTCTCAACAATTTCATTCCTAATTTTACCACGCAATATCTCCATACCAGTAGGAAATCTGTCTTGTATTTCTTAAGATATACCAAAAGGCTGATCTGCTTCTTCGATCCTTGTGATGATCTCTTCGTTAGCATAATAGTTAAAGTCTTTATCAGTAGTAGAGCGTTGTCGTATGAAATTATGTATAGCCATAGTAGTTGTAACAAGATGAACTTGAGTGTCGAATTTAAAAGATGACATTGAACGTAGGAGAGTAAATTTATTTTTTCAAACTCCAAATGTTCGTTCAATTATACATCTCAAACTGAAGTGAAAAAAATTGAATGTCTTATTTGAATTTCATGCACTAAATGTTGCAAATATCTAAATGAGATTATATTTGTTATTTGTTACCTTTTCTTTTGGATATATTTTTACCGCGTCAATTCTAAAACTAAGTTATCACATTCATATACATATACTACATGATAATAAATATTTAAATAAAATTCTATCTGTTTTTTGAATATATTTTTAATGTGTCAAAATTTACTACGAATAAGCAATCATCATATTCATATATATACACTACATTGTAACAAATGTGTCACTTTTCATGATTATTTATTTAAAATTACATATCCGAGAAAAAATTTATATGTGCTGCCAAAATACAATCTTGTAACATGATTCATCTTTCAATTGTTATCATTAATAATAAAAAATAAAAAATTATATATTCCTTAGTCATCATCATCGATGATATTTTCAAATTTATTTAAAGAAAATGAGTGAAAATAAATAATAATATATAAATCATAAAAAATAATGACGTAAATATGAAATATAAATTTTAAAAATCAAATGTTAATCAAACTCGTAAGATATGTTAATTAATTAATTAATATATATATATATACATATATATATATATATGTATATATTTATGTGTTTGTATGATAGTGATATTTTTGTCATAAAAAAATAATTTTTTGATTTTGCTTTTACTTTTTTTTTAAAAGCAGAAATTTTCTGCTTCTTCCCAGAAGCAAAAAAACTGCTTCGATTTTTTTAAAAATATTTTTACAAGTTTATCAAAGACCCTCGTTTTAAACAAAGTATTTTTTTTTTCAAAATAAATAAACAATCCCAAACAGGTACTTAATTAACCTGAAATTCTCTCAAATCTTCTCACTATACCGCCTACATAATTACTCCCGCACATTCCAAGTATACAACAAGCACACAATCCCAGACATACTAACCTGCACTTATACAAACCAAAATCAACCAAACTGCCCCCATGTACCCCCTCACGTCACCTAAACACATCCCTATATAATTACTATTTCCTCATCCCAATCTAACAGAAACGCTGACCCCCCCCCCCCCCCGCCACCCACCCACTCCCAAACTAACGCTTTTATATACCCACACATATGTAATCCTCCAAAGAGGATGACCATACATAATACACAACAAACACGCGCGGCAACGACACAAAAAAAAACATATACCACAAAATATAACACGATACAACATACATGAGACACAGAATGAGAGAGCAAAAATTGCTTAAGGTTTTGTTTACGGTTTTGGATTTATGGTTTCTGAAAATTAGCTATTGTAAGCTTTGAAAATCAGTAGATTGTAGTGACTTTTATTGTGAATCAATTTCCGTAAGAAGCTACTTTCAACCTCTTTTGAATAGTTTAATATCATAATTATTCGAAACTTGATTCTAATATTATAAAGTAACTCAAATTTCAAATATGTCTAACTAATTATTATTCTTTGACATTACAAAACGAAGCTATATGAATTTCTTGTGCATTTAACTTGCTCTAATTTACTGTTGAATCCAGAGGAAAATTAATATTATAGTTGTTATTTGTGTGCTAATCTTTATCCTAAAGTTGGTGAAAAATTAATTATATATAAATCTTTATTCCTTTTAGGTACTAACTTTAAAGATTATATATAAATTATGATTAAATAATCAACAACTGACAATGAATTCTCTTCTTTTGATAATTTCTTGTGTTTCTCTTTCAAGTAGAAAACTTTTGATCGAAAATTGAAAGAAATGAGCATGTCGCCACCGAATGAAATGGACAAAAATATTAAAGATTCATCTCTTTCCTTTTCTTTTTTCCTTCCTTTGTTTAACTGTAATTCTGTTTTGATTATGTTATTTAACTATTTCAATGTTATTATAGTTGAATCTTTAATTTAATTTATTGGTTGAGTTATAATTATAAGGTTATAATAAGTGTTAGAATCTTGATATGCGTAACTTTTGTTAGAATGATGAACATATAAACTTAGGATTATTTAATTTTGAAATTACTAATTAAGTTTGAAGGCGGATCAAGTACATTATTCGTTGTAATTGAGTTTGATCTATTTACCTACTATTACAAAATTCTGAATATAAATGTTAGTTGACAAAAATATCTTTTGAGAAATCTTTTCAATATATTGAAAATTATACATCAGCTAATGAAGTTGAGAAATTGATTGAACAGAATAGATTAGTTGAGGAAGCTTCATCAGAAGCTGACAAGCCTAAAGAATTCGAACAAACTAATAATTGTGTTGATATGAAATTGGAGAAGTTGAAAGAAGAGACTGAGGGGATTAAAGAAAAAGAGAAGAGGTGACGGAAAATGGTTAAAGAGAACTAAGAGAATATACTCTTCTTTGTAAACTTTCTTGTGTATAAATTAATATACATGTTTTTTGGTTTACTAATTTCTATTTTTTCATAGAATTGGATAATAGATAAAAGTAACCCTATTGTGAAGATGCTAACAAACAAAAAATGCAATAAGCATTTTGAAAGACCATCATGCTTTTTACATCTTAAATGATTTTATAAAATTAAACTCACTAAATTGAAGTACACGCGTGAGACGCGTACACCTAAACTAGTTATTATAAATGTGATTTGTCTTCCTCTAGCTTTCAAACTATTGTCTTTGTAGGTGGTTTGACTTGGGAGATTCACAAGAGACCCTGAAAGCTTGGACAAAAAAAATACTAAAAAAAATTTGACGAAATCATACGAGGTTACTATTGCTCATTTTAAGCATAAAACGATCTATTCCTGTCTTTATGGGATAACATCGATAAGGTGACGATATATAATTTATTCATCTGTACATATTTACTATAGTTATAAAGCTAAGCATTTTTAGATTTCTCAAAGATGGTATATAGTTGTTTTATATTTTTCTTTTTAATTAGATAGTGATATTGTAAATTATATAACTAAACAACGAAAGTGAGCAAAGGGATGGTTCATCACGATTCATGTGATTCATGCATAAAAATTAAGGTAGTTTTGAATTATATGATTTTTAAGCGATCTATTCCTATCTTTATGGGACAACATCGATAAGGTACCGATTAATAATTTATTCACCTATACATATTTACTATAGTTATTAAGCTAAGCATTGTTAGATTTCTCAAAGATGGTATATAGTTGTTTTATATTTTTCTTTTGGAAGAATACATATACAAGCCCCTGAACTATTTGACGTTTTCCGTACAAGCACCTCAATTAAGTCATTACCTATTGAACCCTTTACTCCTTCACAAATGATTTTAATTGAACACAAATGTTCGATGTGGCACTTTACGTGTTCTCACGTTTGCGGGGCGTGTGAAATCTAAATGGAGCAGCTTATGTGGCACTCCCAACGGTTCTATTACCCTTTTTTTATATTTATACCTAATTTCTTTTTCTTATCCTAATTCCTTTTTCTTACCCTAATTTTTTTTTCCTCTTTCTTCCGTTATTCTTCATATCCACCATGTTTATCTTAAATTCTCCTTCTCTTCTTCAGATTTTTCTCCTGCTCCTCTTAAATTCTCATTCTCTAATTAATTTCTTCTTCTTAGTCATTTTTAGCAGTAAAGTTCAATTCATCTTTTTCATTGTCTTCATCTTCTTCAATTGCAAAAGGAGTATGTTTATGTGGGGTCAAAGCTGAAATTAAGACCTCATGGACACAACTCAACACTGGACGGAGATTCTTTTGCTGCAAAACTTCAAAGATATTCATCTTACATCTCCGTCAAATGTCCTCTATTCTTTTGCTGCAACATTGGACGGAGACTCTTAAAATTTTTAGTTTAATTTTTTCTTTAAACTTGTAGGCGAGAGATGGATGCAATTACTTCGATTGGTATGATGACGAAATGCCTCCTTCAGTAGAGAGGGTGATGTGAGGTTTATTTAAAAAAATCAAATCATTCGAAGAAGAGATGAATCAATTAAGAAAATTAATAGTGATATGCATTGGTACAATAGTGATTTTGGCTACATGAAATTTCTTCAAGAAATGTTCTTAGATTTTGGCAAATATTAGCGTAGATTACTTGTATATGGGATGGTTTTGATTGTGCTTAAATGTTGGCTAATTCTGAATTAAATTACTTGTATGGGACTGTTTTGCTTTGGCTTTCTTGTTGTAGTTGGTTTGTTGATATTTAAATTGTGTATGAAACGATGAAGAAAAAATAAAGATAAGTTGTGAAATGTTACTGTTTTAATTTTGCTTTCCTGTTGTAATTGGTTTAGTTGGATTTTTGTACTCTATTTTTTTAGTGTTCAAATGATTCAAATTGTCAAATGTTTCACACAAAATAAACTACCATTCAATAATTATATAAAGCACAGGAGCACAAGTGCAAGTGATCAACATTTTAAACACAATAATCTACCATTCAACTGCTCAAAATGAGCTCCAACAATACATTAAGTGTTCATCAAAAATAAATCTAAAACAGACCACGAAATATAGTTCAGAATCTTCAAAAACCCCAACAAAATATCAATGTAGATATACAACTAATCTCCAAAATATATATAGTACTAAAAACACAATTAATTCAACAACTTCTTATTTCTCCCAATGCACTAGAACTTTCAAGTTGGTTTCTTTTTTACTGACTCATACTCTGCAATTGAGAATTTGTGACAACATTCTATTCCTTCCACTTCATTCCTCGAGGCTTATAACCAATATCAATATTTGTTTGAGCTATATCTTTGTAAACACTCGGAATGACAACTCTTTCACTTTTAGTTCCAAGCTGCATAAAATGAAGTAAAATTAGCTTTGTCAAAAGATAATTAAGAATTATATGAAGTTGTAATTCATACTTGCATTTAAAGTTTGACTGGCACTCATTTGATCAGTGTAGATATCAAATCCAGCAGTCTTAGATCTCTTTTGTCCTATTATTGATGTCGATACTCCAGTTGTCCTTTTTTCCCAAGTTGCTGATCAGATACACTTCCTTTCCTCTACCTCTGTTAGTGCCTCTTCAGGTTTTCTTGCCTTTTCCAGCTCTCCTACCTTTGTTAGTGCCTTTACCTCTACCTCTTCCAGCTGCCTGCACTCATATAACTGTTGATATATCAACACACATAGAACTGCCTTGCTAACTAAACATTTTTGGCTGGCTGAAGCTTGGTGGTTGGCTAAAGCTTATTGGCATACTAGAACTTGCTGCCTGGCTAGGGCTTTCAGGTTGTCCCATCCCATCCTAACTTTAAATAATATTATATATATAGTATAAATATCAGTATTTAATTATTGAATTAAAAGATATGAGTACATTACCTGAGCTTTACAGAGAATTCTGTTATGACCAATTTGATGATACGTAGAGCAAGAAATTTTCAGTCCTTTCCTGGATAGCTTCCCATACTTCTTCTTAGGCTCATTTATTTTTTATTCTTTGGTGGTCTGCCAGGCATTGGTCTAGGCTCAGGAGGACCAATCACTACACCACTTGTGTTAGGCCATATTTTCATATTAGGTATTGGCTGAAGAAAATAGTCATATGCCTTTAAGAATGTATCTTTCTTATACCACTCTTCCACATAAAATTCAGGTTTTATACCTTTATGCTGATAAACCAATAAAACATGTTGACATGGTATGCCTTTCAATTACCAGCTTCTACAGGTGCAAGTCCTTGCCCTAATATTAACTATATGCCTATAAGGATCATCTAAAATTTCATATCCAATCTGTCCATTGAACCTAACTGTGCAATTTCTAGATATGTCTTTGTTTTATTCAAGTACTAGAAAAATTATAAGAGAGATATCTGAAATTCAGGTATCAACAAACTTCCTAATTTCAACATTCCTATTCATTATCTTGTGTCTTATCTCCTCTAACATACTGATTACAGATTTATGTCTAGTAGCTAAAATTCATGAATTAAATGTCTCACACATATTATTCTCAATAATGTCACATTTAGAATGCTCCCTAAAATATGCCCTGCACCATATTTTTTTTCATAATGTAATAAGTCTTCACAAATATCCTTTTCAAGTTGATTGAGTTTGTCCATCTCATCCAAAAACTTCACTTCAAAATTGGCTTTAGCACATCTTCAAAATTGTTTTCTTCTTTCTTCTCTTCTCCAGGTCTGATGCCAATTGGACCAGATATGTCTAGCACGCCACCATATTTCACAACCTGGTAGAAACTCAAGTACAGTCGGCACAAGACCCTACATCAACATAAATACAAAATCAAAACACAAAATATATGAACATGGACTGTATAGTAAATAAATAAGGGATCAAAATCAAAGTATAAAAATTAGACTAACCTTTTGCATATCTGACATGACAGTCAGTCCATGTCCAGTGCTTAAGTTTAAATCATGAATGAAGTTGTTAATGAAGAAACTCCAGCTATATTTTGTCTCTTGATCAACTACTGCCCAAGCTATTGGATACATTTGATTATTTTTACTTCTCCCAACTGAAACTAACAATTCACCCTTGCAAGCATCTTTCAAAAAACAACCATCTAAACCAATAATTTTTTTGCACCCTGTCAGCTAGCCTCTCTTAAATGCATCAAAGCACAAATAAAAATAAAAAAATATTTTTTTCTGGTTGGGACTCTCTATCTATCCTCACCTAACAAGAACTGCCAGGATTAGTATGTTTTATCATGTCTGCATAGTCACACAATCTCAAAAATCCTATCTTCTAATCACCCAAAAATTCTTTAATGACTCTATGCTTTGCCTTGTAACAAATAATTTTTTCCATATACAAACTCAACTTTTTTGTAACGCCCAGGAAAAAACGGATCTCGGAGTGTCACACGGTGCTTGAGGCTACGAGTAGCCCCAAGCTAACCCTTTGAGCCATTTTTATTCAGTTCAACACAAATCAATGGGGTTTCCATAAATAACCCTCAAATATCAACAGAGTAATCATCATTTAAGAATAAATTTTCTTTAGAAAGATAATAAAATACGACTTATTAGTCAACTCCCAACATCTTTACTAGTCTGACAAGCCTTTAAGAAAATCAATAAAAATAGCGAGCCATTGAGACATGCCCCAATTGACTCATACTCAGTTATCAAATGTAAATAATTCCGTGAAACCAACATCAGACATCACGTCCTCGGAACATAAGGACTCGCCATAATAGAGGATGTAGAACAGCGTGCCCGAAGAATCACTATCGAGCCTGGAACTGAGCACCTGAACCTACATTCTAAGAAAATGCAACCCACATCCGAAGATGTGGGTCAGTACCATGGAAAGGAACCGAGTATATAGGGGTGTATGCAGTTGTATAAACATAATCATCATAAATATTTATAAGAAATATGCAGGATGTATGAAAAACTCACATAGCCCGAAGAAAATCATCATAATCATGAGAGGATGAAATAAGTACAATAACACATGTGAGTCATCATATAATTTGTCAATCACTTTCAGTTCATTAAGAATATCAACTCTCATAATGTAAATATCATTTAAATCTTTCGAAAGAATAACTTTCACAATTCCACTTTCAAATCACTTCACCATTCACCATAGACACAAGGAAACACATGCACACTGGGAGATCGTATAACCGACATAAACCATGTGAGCTACATGGAGTCCGACGTACAACCCACGTTGGGGAGAGCCGTCCTATCCTTGCCATTGGAGTAGGACTATCGATATAAAATCCACACAAACTAGTGATCACTATATAAATCAGCCTCAGGC
>NC_061113.1:219361217-219362009 GCF_002878395.1 Capsicum annuum
AGAGAATAACTTTCACAATTCCACTTTCAAATCACTTCACCATTCACCATAGACACAAGGAAACACATGCACACTGGGAGATCGTATAACCGACATAAACCATGTGAGCTACATGGAGTCCGACGTACAACCCACGTTGGGGAGAGCCGTCCTATCCTTGCCATTGGAGTAGGACTATCGATATAAAATCCACACAAACTAGTGATCACTATATAAATCAGCCTCAGGCTCACTCCTACGGGGGTACGTAGTTCTAGGAAAGTAAGGTCGCTTTATACCTCCCACTCGGTGCTAAATATTTCTCCCGAACTTAGCTCAGATAATTTCAAAGACAATTCACAACAAAATAATTTCAGTAATATATATATATATATATACATCGGGATCTATCATGCTTCCCATCTATCAAAAGCAACCACGTTGTGGATTTCTATCACACTCGAGTTCAAAACAACTCCATTAAGACCAAAAGGTCAAATCATTCAAAATATCTCAAATATTCAACATCAACGTGCTTATAACACACACTTTCTAAAAAAATATAATTTCCAATGGGGATTCACGACCCAAATATCAAAATCATGATAAATATCGTTCAAGATTCATGCTTTATATCACCATACATGTAAATTCATCTTTCAAAATCATAAATATCAAGATTTCATATTAATAATCATAAGATATGGGTTCATGCTTAAAATTCATAAAAATCAAATAAAAATCATGCCTTTGTAAAGAAAATTACTTTTGAGCACAAGAACGAAAGAGAGTTCTTGTTGAAAAACCCCACAT
>NC_061113.1:219365009-219412901 GCF_002878395.1 Capsicum annuum
TTTTCGTTGATATATAGTATCTCACCCAGATCATTGTGTACGAGGAGTTATGGTTATTTGAAGTTGACCCAAAAATACGCCAGGCCTCAGTACTTTTTCCTACACGTTTTACTGTTCACTACTATTCACGGTTCGATCGAAATGTTCATAACTCATCGCTCGGGTGTTCGTTTTGGATGATTCACATATCGTTGGAAAGCTTATTCGATACTCTACGCAATGATGGGTCATAATCTAAGAAATTTCACACGAAAAATTTATAATTCATTCTAGAAGATAGAACCCAACACATTTACGCACAAAATTTCAACGAAAAATTTCCTGGTGTATTACATTTTTTCTCACCGATTTCTGAATTTTTCACAATTTTATATAGGGTTGTAAAGTTATTTCATCCTCGAACTTACTTGCAATAAACTTATATGTGCACAACTTATTTTTTGTTGTAGTAGTGCATACATGTACAAGATAATAGTGCTTGACAACGAAGTCACCAGAATACTTATCAATGCTAGCAAACAACAACTATTTACATTTCTTGTCCTCACACCTAACTTTAACTCTATGCTTCTCATTAGGCTTAAGCTTCAATCTAATTTTGTATTCAACAACATACTCTGCCTTAGCCTTTCTAAATTACTTAGCATTTTCAAATATCATATCAAGCTCAAATATAGCCATAACACAATCAGAATAAATTTTACCTTTTTACTTTTCCTTCTTGCTGGTATATCAACACCCCTGAAACTTCAAGTTCCAATTAATCTCTATTGTCATCACTATCAAGATCTGAGCTATCTATATACTCCACATCTCCCCCTAATCTTTCACTGTATCTAGCAATCTTATTCCTTCCAATATCTTCAAATCCCCTATCAACGCCTACTGATCCAATTTTTATTTTCTCATTTTGGGCAGATTTTTTTTCCCACACAATTTCTCCTTTTATTTCTAAGAGTTCTCAAATCTTCATCAACCTCAGAATCATTATCTTCAGTTATATTGAACTCTTGAGAGCCAACACTACTATCAAGATCTGTTTCAGCCCCTTCTAGATCTGAGAGTTCATCTACATCAAATTCTATATCAGTTTGGGTAGGTCCCTCGTGTTACTCTTCAACATTAATATCATGAACCATTTATATGTTCTCACCCACTTACTATTTTTACCAATCATATTACTATTTTCATCACCTATTGGACTACAAAGAAAACCAGATGGGACCCCATCTTCTACCACTTCTAACTCATCCACAACATGGTTCACATACAAGTTTAAAAAGTCTCCATTTTTTAGGTCTTGAACAAATCTTACTAAACTCAAGTAATTTTCTACTTCAATAAAGGCTTTCTTTTTAGGTCTTTAAAGTAGAACCCACCAACAATCAAATACCCAAATTATTTAGTATAATAAAACAACTCAAATAAAAAAAAGTGGTCTTTGTCGATACTTACATATTCTAGCTCATTTTCTCCTATGTAACGTGAAAAAGATTATTTAGAGACAAACTTATCACCGTGATAAAAATAAGTTATAATAATGATATTATCCATCAGATTCCTAAAATAAAGCCCAAAAAATACCTTATAAGTTATGAAAAGTAAAAACCCTAAAAAAATCCTTATTTTTTCAGATATTTCCAAACTGTCATTACTAATGTTTATACTAACAAAGCACTAAGAAACCATTTATAACTATGATACGTGACAAAAATGTGACATTATTGGCATCTGAAACATACTTGAGTGTGATTGAACCCCAAATCAACAATAATTCTTGAGATCCAACTCTAAATTTGTCGCAACCATTCAAGAAATATTGAAATCAGAGTCAAACTTGAACTAATCACTCAAAAACACTATGTAATTTTTGATTTTACAACTTACAAAGCATAAATTATTAGCCACTAGGGAGTGAAATCATGAATTTAGGATTTTTGTTTGAGAGATTTGGGGGTGGGTATGAAGAGTCAAACGTTTTATGGGGGTAAATGAAGTGAAAATTATTATTTTTGTGTATTAATAATAAAGAAAATGAGGTGTAAAATATAAATGGTTATAATTGGTCACACTTTACGCGTAGGAGGCGACTACATACACGTGCCCAACACTTTAAAAATGCAAGCTTTAAAGAAGTGTCACGTCGAACATTTGTGCTTAATTGCAATCATTTGTGAAGGAGTAAAGGGTTCAATAGGTTCATGGCTTAATTGAGGTGCCTATATGAAAAAGTTAAATAGTTCCTGGGCTTGTATATGTATTCAGTCTTTTCTTTTTAATTAGATAGTTGTAATGCCCCAAATCTTGTACCTAAAACTCTACACGGTGCTCATGACCCCAAAGGACCACAAGCTAACCCATGACTAATATACGTAACTAAGCACTCAATAATAAACTGTAAATATACGAAATATAAGCTGTAAGGCCATAAGGTTCAAAACTGAACTAATACTAAATATAAAACAATGTCTGTAATGGGGTATAACAATACCCAAAACTAAAATAAACTGTCTGAAACATGCTATAGTATGAAAACCTCAAAAACATCTGAAAATTGTGGAGTTGATGGGACATGTCCCTAACTAACTCTGAACTACTGAAATAATAAAGTAATAAAATAACCATGTTATCCTCGAATGATGAGGACTCACTGTAAGTATGGCTGCTGAACGTCTATTCTACTAAGGATACTTGGGAGATCGTGCTTCTAAACTTATGGTATAAAACGTCATAGTGCAAATGCGTCAGTACGTTGAATGTACTATATGCAAGTGAGGCAGGTTGAATGCAATGGTTCATATGCATGAACAATGCTAACGGACTGAATCATATGAATGTGAGAATACATGCATGAATAAGAGACTAACTGAATTCGTAATAACACTGACTCGTGAATTCTGATAAGATAGATTTACTGATATCTGAGTGCTAATACTGGGATACTGAATAATCGAGTCTATAGAGTACTGAGGAACTGATGTTATATTATTAATAAAGAAAAGATTGTTTCTGATAGTTCTGATTATAAAGAACTGGTCTGATTGACTGTATATGACAGTCCTAAAATTGAATACTGATAACATGGAATACTGATAACTGTATAACTAAAATAACTGATACTGAGCAACTTTATCTGAAAGTCTAGGTTCTGATAGAACTAGCTGAGTTTTGTACTATTTTGAGTTGACTGTATCGGACAGTCTTGAAATTCGAAGAACTATCTAAGTTCTATTACTGAGACTGAATGACTGTAGCTGATAGTCCTAATTCTGTAACTAAAACTGTGGGAAGTATTCATCTAACAAACATGCCCCAAATAATGCATTATAGCTGAGTTGGGGTCCAATCTGTAGCCCCAATTGAAAGGGTGTCAACACTGCACCACTGATAAGGACAATATGTGAGCAACTCTTATATAACAGGTAACTCTAGTGAGAACGGTGGAAACCCTTATATAACAGGTTAAGCCACCTCATCTACCCTCATATAACAGGCTATGAAGTCTCAACCTATGCTGGTTACGTAGTTCAGGAACGCAAAGATTGCTTCTAAGAAGCACACCCTCATATAACAGGTGAGTTCTCATCCTTGGGTTCACTCAGTGCTAATTCTTACTCCCATCTGAATAGACACCGAACATGATTAACTGAAATGGACTAAACTGTGTTCATGAAGTTCCATTGACTTACTGAATATTACTGAATTCTGTTAACTGACAGAATGTTGTTGAGTTCTGCTAGTTGACTGAGTTTACTAAGGTCTGACTGAATACTACTAGGATATGATAACTGACTGAGATCACTGAGATTTCTGAGATTACTGAATGGGACTGGACTGATACTGAGTTTATCAAATTTTCCTGAGTCACATGACTGACTGAATTCTACTGATCATGGCTTGGCGGAGAGTATCGTGAAAATATGACACTGGCTCTGGGGTACAAGTACCCCCAGGACTCAATGGCATGAAACTGACAAAATATGACACTTCTTGAACACATGACCCATATCAACAATTCATAATACATCAATTTTGGGGATTTCATAAAGCATATGGTTATCATAGTCTTGTACATGAATGGAATTGCTATAAACATGTCATACTTTCATCAACCTAATCTCATGGACATTCCCTCAACCATTCATAATGCACACAATATCATGGAAGTCATTCTTAGTCATAGGGTAAAACATACACTTATCACTTGGGCCACAATTAAGCAATAATGCATAATTTCTATTCTCTTAGGCATTTTATCAAACACCTAGGATGCATGACTTAGGGCATAGGCATGACCATCAAATTAATACAACAAAACTCCATATTTCAACCCAATTTTACATGTTTCAGACCACATACTGGCATAGGTTCATGAACAACACGTAAATATTCCAACTTGGGAATCATACAACCATAATCACATGAACATAATCAACCCACAACAAAATATTAACAATACAAGATTTAAAACTTGATTCTTGGGCTTCATAGATGAAATGAATCCATGAATGAACACTGTGCATACCTTAGTTCTTGATTCTACGAAGATTGACGAAGAGATTATTGAATTTGAGTCTTGGATTCGAATCCCCAATTGAAAACCCTAGCTTGTTCTTGAAAGAAATTTGAGAGAAACAATATATTTTGGGTGAATTATGGCTGAATCAAATGTTATTGGGTATATATAAGGGTGAGAAATTGACCATTTTAACCCTTGGATGCGTGTTTTTAATTCTGTAAAAATTTTCTAACCTGGATCCCTGGCGCGACACGGCGCTATCGCACCGTGTCACTGGAATTTAACAACTCTGAATTTGAGTCTTGGCGCGACACGCCATAATCGCGGAGGCTCACTAGATTTTGACGATTACCATTTTGGCTGGCTTCGCGACGCGCTGATGGCTCAGGTGGCACACTGTTTTACTAAAATGGCTCTAACTCTTCGTCCGGGTGTCGGATTTAGGCGAATTTGGTATCGATGGAAAGCTTATTAAATTTTCCACATGATAAAAAGTGAAAATCTTGAAAATACCACATGTATAAAAGTGGATTCATCTTTGAAACAAGTCTTTAACATTTCTTGGACGATTTTAAGTTAGGTAGAAGTACGAGGTATTACAATAGTGATATTGTAAATCATATAACTAAACAACGAAAGTGAGCAAAGGGATGGTTCATCACAATTCATGTGCTTTATGCATAAAAATTAAGGTAGTTTTGAATTATATAGTTTTTGTTCTTGTCTTTTATCATATTTCTGTGGGTATATATATTTCAAAGTTGCATGGTAGATAATTAATTCTATGATTTCACAAAATATAGCCTATTATCATTAATTAACGAAAAAAATTACAAAACAGGTTCATTATTAGGCTGATATTACTGCTCGCTGATCTTGTAAACGTTCTTTTGATTCATCAACTAAGACTTAGAAACGTAAGGTCTTTAACTTTCTTTTCTTTTTTAAGAAGAATTTAAAATCATGAAACGTGATATTTATCATACATAATATTGATAATTTAAAATAATTAACGTTTGAGAAGAAAAAGAAAATTTATTTGAGGTAGGAAAATTTTAGAGAATACATTAAGGAATTAAAAAATTAAGAAGAAAAAAGGAACAACAATAAGAAAAAAAATATAAGGAAAGGAAATAAATTAGATAATAAAAATATAAATGAATGGAAAAATATTATATCTTGCGTTACTATTTATTTAAAATATTTATGCATGAAATTTACACATATTTTTTTGAGATAAAATATATATTACGGATAGAAGTCACGCATACACAAACACATATAATTATTTATATTTGTAATTTAACAATTTATGTAATAATTGATTATTATAAGCATATTCATGAAAAATTTCTCCTATTCTATTATTAATAAATTTATAATAATTATTTTTTTACCGCACGAAGTGCGGACTATTTCACTAATATTATCATAAATTGTGTAGAGTTATCCATTAGATATGTAATGGGATAAACATAATTTCTATTTTTAATTAGAAGTTTCAGATTTAAATCAGAGATATAAAAACAAATTATTAGGAAGTGTTTTTTCTCAAATAGATTTTATGCAGATCCAAATAAAAATGTTGAACACCAAATGGAGAAAACATGTATACTTATGTTTTGAGATTTATATATTGCAAAATAAAATACAATGAAAGTTATACTGCAAAAGAGTATGGCCTGGAAACATATTAAATTTTATTTGAAAAAAAGATTCCTTTCATCTCAACAGATAGATAATCCTTACATTAAAATATTTATATTATAATTCTTGCATTTAAATATTTAAATTAGAATAACAACATTAATAATATTTGAAATATATACGCTCTATTTTTTTTCTCATTTTTCACACGGTGTTTGGTATCCGCATTGGAGCCTCAACTAATCCAAATCATGCACTGTAGGACCCATTCTGGGAGTACCGCTCCCAATAGAATTTTCTCCATACCTAGGGCTCGAACTCGAGACCTCTGAAGAGGATATTAGTTAATTAAATAACTAAATGCATCCGCTCTATTTATTACTTCCTACATGTTAACTTTTTTTTTGTGTGTATGATTCTAACTTGATACGGAATTTAGAATAAAGAAGATTTTGAATTTTGTGATCTTAAACTAAATAAATGTATAAAATATATTGCCTTTTAATTTTATAGTTTTAAATATGTCATATGAAAAAATTAAAACTAAAAATTATTAAAAATGAAAAAACATTCTTTTTTAAATGAACTAAAAGAAATATGTCAAACAAACTAAAATAAAGAGAGTATTAGGCTACATTTGTTTTGTTTTTTTTAAGATTCAGACATCTGAATCTGAATGATTAAGATGTTGTCTGTAGATCTGAAAATTAAATGATTAAAACTGTTTGTTTTTCAACATCTGAATGTACAAAAAAAAATATTTGTATATATAATAAAATAAAAAATATAATTCGAATAAAAAACTAATTAGATAAGTATGTAATTGAATACAAAACTATTATTGACTGAAAAAAGATATTTATGTTTGTTAGTGATAGTGGAGATGGTTTATAATGGTGGTTGTGGTGACAATGATTGATGTTAGTGATTAGTAATGTTAGTGATGATAGTTGTGATGGTTGATATTGTAGTGACTGTTATGATGGTGGCAGTTGATAGTGGTGGTGATAGTTGTGATATGATGTTGATTTATATTAGTAGTTGGAGGTGTTGATTGTGATAACTAAAAAATGAATGTATGATGGTTGACGATGTGTTGATGCTATTTGGAGATGTTGTTAGTAGAGATAAGTTGTAGGGGTGATAGTGATTGAAGTAATGGTAGAGGTGGCGTTACTAGTGACAATGGTGGTGGTCGCCGAAGAATGTGTGGAGGTTGTGATGTATTAGTGGTAGTTAGTGGTGGTGCTAGTTGTGATAGATGAGTTGGTTGATAGTAGGGATTGGCTGGTAGTGATTGATGATGGCGGTGCTATTGACGATGGTGGTATCGATAAATATAATTAAAATAATAGAGATAGTATGTGTGGTAGCGGTTGAGAATAGTGGTTGGTAGCGATATTTGTTGTAGATGGTGGAGGTGGTTGGTGGTTGAAAATAATAGCGGTGGCAGAGGTGGTGACTGATGATTATTAATAGAGTGGCGGTGAATATTATCCAACACCAGAATACCTATTTAGACCTATTAAGACTTGATTCTAAATCTGAATGATTAAGACCTATTCAGACCTATTAAGACCTAAAATCTTAATAAAAAACAAATGCACTTAATGATCTGAAGTCTGAACCTTTCAGATTCAGACCTCCATTAAGTGCAAACAAACAAGCCCTAATTTCCACGGACTACAATTTGTACATTCTACACAACTTGATTCCAAACCAGACAACCTTAATTATGGAGTAAATTTCATGGATGATCATCCATCTTTGTGTTCATTACCCAAAAATCATTATTCTTTGTTTTGTTACACAAAAATCATTTAACTTTGCCCCATCTTTCACAAAAGTCACTTTGATAAAATTTGATTAAAATGGGTAATAAATAAATAAAAAAGGATTCCTTGTGTTTGAAGGTAGGTTCAAATCATCTCTCAAATATACTTTTGAGTAGTTTTGATACTTTAGACTTGCTAAATGTGAGTAAATTTGACATTCATAAAATACTTAACAAATTCTAATTGTTAAATTTTATAAAATTGTGAAAATTTCCTTTATAATATTGAATCACATTTAGAGATATATTCTTTGCAAATTTTTTTAGTTTATTGAAGAATTTGGTGTTGCTTTCTAGGTTAATTTATTTATTTGTAAAATAATTTCATGGACCCTTTCACAAGTTTCATTTCTTAACATTGATCTCTCATGTTGCATATGATACCACACTTTCTTTGATCATTTTGATTTCTTTGTGACTATTCCTTCATGTGTTTAGCACTAATACAAAAATGTATACTTGAAATTATTTTTTTTTTTGAAATAATTGAAATATTAAAGAGTAAGATACTGATATAAATTTGAAATTTTCATCATATCCCTATTTTAAACTACAACAACAACAACAACATACCCAGTGTATTCCTACATAGTAGGGTCTGGGGAGGATAGAGTGTACGCAAATTATACCACTACTTCAGATAAAGTAGAAAAACTATTTTTGATAGATCCCCGGCTTAGGGCCGATAGCATTATAACAAATACCAAACATAAATGCATATAAACTAGTACAATCTGAAAAATAAACTAACACCACTTACCATAAGATAATACACAGCCACGAGATAAAACTAAAAACTAGATATCCGAAATCATACACAACACTCAACACCATGAACAAGAAGCTTCAGACACAAATAAAGAACTCTCCCCTATTTTTACCAACGCACTCTCGCCCCCTAACACTCTACCCTAATTCGCGTCCTCCACATCTTTCTATCAATGGTCATGTCCTCCGTATGTTATAACTATTCCATCTCATGACTAATCATCTCCCTCCAATATTTTTTCATCCTACCTCTATCCCGCCTAAAACCATCCATAATCAGTGTCTCACACCTCCGCACTGGAGCATTAGAGCCCCTCCTCATCATATGACCGAACCAACGTAACCTTACTTCTCGCATCTTGTCCTCTACTGAGGCCACTCCCACTTTCTCCCGAATAATCTCATTCCTTACCCTATCTTTTCTGGTATAGCTTCACATCCATCGCAATATCCACATCTCCGCCACCTTCAACTTTTGGATGTGGGAGTTCTTAATTGCCTTACACTCCGCTTCATACAACATAATCGGCCGAACCGCCACTCTGTAGAACTTTTCTTTAAGTTTCGGTGGCACCTTCCTAACACATAAAATTCTCGAAGCAGGCCTCCATTTCAACCACCCTACCCCAATACGATGCGTGACATCCTCGTCAATCTCGTCATTACCCTGAATCATAGACCCCAAATACTTGAAAATCTCTCTCTTCTTGATGGCCTAAGAGTCCAGCTTCACAACCACATCAGCCTCCTGCGACATATCACTAAACTTATACTCCAAGTACTCCGTCTTGGTCCTGCTCAACCAAAATCCTTGAGACTCAAGGGTCTGTCTCTAAAGCTCAAACTTATCATTAACTCCTCCCCTAGTCTCGTCAATCAGTATCACATTATCGGCAAATAACATACACCAAGGCACATCCCCTTGAATATGTCGCGTCAGAACATCCATCACCAAGGCAAATAAAAAAGGGCTCAGAGTTGATCCCTGATGCAACCATATCAAAATCAAAAAGTGCTCCGAATCTCCACCTACCTTCCTCACCCGAGTCTTCGCGCGCGTCATCATACATATCCTGAATCGACCTAGTATACGCTACAGGCACCCCTTTAGCCTCCAAACACCTCCACAAAATCTCCCTGGGAACTCTATCATATGCCTTCTCAAAATCAATAAACACCATATTTAAGTCCTTCTTCCTCTCCTGAAACTTCTCCACTAATCTCCACCTCCACGCTTCAGGCATCTTCACCGCCCTAAAAATGATTCCCTATTTTAAACTAATTCAACAAATCTTTCAGCTCCCTCTCTAGCCCCTAAAAAAATCTACCATCCCAAACTTTTTAACTTTTTTATTTCATAGTAAGTAATATTATTTAATTTTTTTTAGTAACTCTATTTATTAAAAATATTGTTGTTTACTCTGCACAGTCAATTTATTGATAATAATATTCATAGAAACTGTTATAAAATAATTTGATAATTATATTAATTTACTTAATAATCTATTAAAAATATGTAACAAAAGTAAAGAAAAAATGTCTATAAATTACTCAAAAAAACAGTGTAATAGTAAAATAAAAATACAATTATTGTGCATTTATGATAAAACAAATTTATAGGGTGGCAGTCCGTCCGGCCATGTTGTATGAAGCGGAGTGTTGGCCTGTCAAGAATTCTCACATTCAAAAATTAAAGGTGGCGGAAATGCGGATGTTGCGCTGGATGTGTGGGCTTAATAGGGGATAGGGTTCGGAATGAGACTATTCGAGATAAGGTTGGTGTGGCTTCGGTGGAGGACAAGATGCGGGAGGTCCGTTTGAGATGGTTCGGACATGTGATGAAGAGGGGCACGTATGCTCTGGTTCGTAGGTGTGAGAGGCTTGCTTTGGATGGTTTCAGGAGGGGCAGAGGTAGGCCGAAGAAATAGTGGAGAGAGTTGATTAGGTGGGACATGGAGCAGTTACAGCTTGCTGAGGACATAACCCTAGATAGGAAGATCTGGAGGACGCGTATTAGGATAGAAGGCTAGTGAATTTTTCGGTAAGTAGGATAGGGCTTTACTTGCCCGGTGTAGTATTCTTGTTATGCTGCATTACGATTGCTTCTTTGTTTACTACTCCTTATAGGTGGCGTATTTATGACATGTTATATTGTTCCATACTTTGAGTACGTTTTTTATGACTTATCTTATCTTGAGCCGAGGGTCTATCGGAAACGGCCTTGTTACTTCTCTGGAGGTAGTGGTATGAATTGCGTACATCTTACCCTCCCCAGACCTCACTATGTGGGAATACACTGGGTTTTTTGTTGTTGTTGTTCTTGTTGTTATGATAAAACAAATTTAAGATTTTTTGGTTTTATTTTTTTTCAATTTTGTTAAATATGATCGGTAGATTTTGTCAAACATATGTGAATAAAAAAGATCATTTTTAGCAATAGTAGATCAAAATTGTTCAAAAGTATATATTTGAGGGGCCATTTTGAACCTACCTTCAAACATAAGAGATTCTTTTTTATTTAATCCCACATTTCATGTAGTTTTATAATTAATTTTTGCCAAAGTGATTTTTGTGAAAGATAAGACAAAGTTCAATGACTTTTGTGTAACAAAACAAAGAATAGTAACTTTTGGGCAATAAACACAAAGTTGATTGACCACCCATAAAATTTACTCCTTATGTATTCTCACATTCATCCGACCCAAAAAATTTCCAATCATAATCATAAAGGTTTTTGGTGTAGATCTCAAACTCAAAAACCAATTTCATATACCCATTCAAAAAAAAAACTGAAATAAAACCATTTCCTACTATATAGTTTACATATGCTACAATTTTTCTTTTTTAAAAAATATTCACTTAAAAAAATGGGATTTCTAAATTTAAATATGATTATTTTCATACTTTCCATTTGATTTTTGATGAAATCGTTATAATTATATAAATGTTATAACATGTTAAATCACAAAATTTAAGAGTTTTACATAATTTTCTTTCTAATGAAATATTGTACTGATTCAAATCATATAGCATAAACTGAAATTGATGGTGGAAAAAGTCCTGGTCAAGTACACTAAGTTAGGGTACTAAGGGATCGTTTGGTGTGAAGGATAAGAATAGATAATTCGGGGATAAAATTTTAATGCATCATAATTACTTGTTCGACGGTATAACTTGGAATAACTTATCTCGAAATTATTAATTAGTATCGGAATAAATTATACCTCACTCTTGGTGGTATAATAATACCTGAATAAGTTATACTTAGTTAAAGTAATTAAAATGACAAAAATACCCCCACAGACTCTTTTTATAATTATTTTTCACATCCATTCATATTCACAATGTTTTTAATAGAGTGCCGTTTATAATAACATTCACAACCCCCACTACTCATTATTTTATGATAATTCTTCATATATTTTATTTAAAAAAATTGCACTATATAATATATTTTTTATTTATAAATATATTATACGTTAAATTTATTTGAGTAATTATTATGTTTATTTATATATTTTGATTTCTCGTAAGAATAATAAAAATGTTGACTCCATTGTTGAATTGCATATTTTAAATTAAATAGTTTCTTAATCACTTGACAGTTGATATTGTATTTATCAATTAAAATAAATTTTAATATTCTATATTATATGAGTGATATGTGTTTAAATGAAGTGATATTAATAATAACTTCTCTTTTACTTTAACAAACTTCAGTTGAATGTATTATTTCAAACTAAATAAGATGTAGTGAAATTTTTTTTAAATACACACGGTATAATCATGGGAAGATACACATAAAAAAGTTTAAGCTAAATAAGAGGAAAGTTTTACTTTTAAATACACATGATATAATTATGGAAATGTACGCACACAAAAAAATTAAGCCAAATAAGATGAAAGTCTTATTTTTTAAAAATGAATATTTAAAGTATGAAAGGAAATTATGTAAAAACAAACTAAATGAGATGGATGATATTTTTGTAATCAAATAACTTATTCTTAGAAATTATACCATGCAGATGCATTGAATACAACAAATCAAACACTCAATAAAAAATAATTTTAATATAATTAATCTCAGTATAGCTTATCTCAATATAATTTATCCATCATTACTAGTTCCAACATAATTTGGATTCAAACCAAACGACCCTAATAAGTTAACATCATCCATTCACATCCACACATGTCCAATCTCTATTTTCTTTTGGTCAAACCCATCTATAGGATCTTAAACTAAGGCATGTATCTATCAAATTCTTAAATCTCCAAATTTTGTTTCAATTGGACATTTTTTACCCAATCAGCAACAGACACAAAGTATGTATTACACACTCGCCTGACGTGGCAAAATTAGCCAATTAAAAAAAACACGTGGCAAAAAAAATAATTCGTGGAATTACTGATTTTTTTATATTTTTCTATTTAATTATCTATTTAATAATAATTTTAATTAAAAAAAAAAAAACACCCCCACCCCACTCGTCGTCATCTTCACACCATCCATCCCCCGTTTCACAGCTCTCTCACACACAAACACACACATTCACTCACACGCACACATAGTTCACACACATACACGACAGCAGTAACACAGTCGGCGAAAAATCAACTCCAAAATCAGACACAAACACACACATTCACTCTCACACACACAGAGTTCACTCACGCACACACACCGTTCACACACACGAGAAAGCAGCAACGCAGTCAACGTTTTTCGGCGAGACTCGCCGAACAATCAACTCCAAAAAAGAAAGATTTTTTTTCCAAATCTTTGATGTTGTTGACAATGGTGAATAATGGTTACTTCTTTGATGTTGTCTTTAATGGTTAAAATTGATTAGTGATTTTGTTGTTGTTTATGGGGTTGATGATTTCAACTGATTTGGTGAATTTTGGTTTGAAGCTTTTCTTCAAATTGTTGCAAAGGAAACAATATTTGAGGAAGCAACAATCATGTTCGCTGCTAATAGATTCAAATCTTGTGCAAAGGAAATAATTTTGTGCTTAATGGAGCTTCAATTCTTTAAATCTTGTTCATTGCTAATTGTTGTGTGTGTGGGAGGGCGGGGGGAGGGGGGAAGAGGGGGCGTAGGTGTTTGTGAAGAAGAAGATGGTTGTGGGGCGTGGGAGGGGGAGCTTTTCCTTTTTTTAAAAAATAAAATATTTGAATAATTAAAAATTAAATTAATAAAATAATTTAAATATATTTTTTTCAATTAAAAAAAGTAAAATATTATTTAATTTACTATTCATGCGCTCAAGTAGAGTGTAATACACTCTCCTTGCCAAATAAGTATTTTATGCCTGATAAGTACCAATTTTAGCACTTGAGGTGTCTGATAGATATAAGCGTTAGTTGAGGGGTCTAAGTGGATTTTCGGGATAAGTTTGAGGTCCTATCGATGGATTTGACCTTATTTCTCGCAACCATTTCATATCCAAAACAAAATTCTCATAATAAGACTAGGTCAAACAATCAAGCATCACACAGATGTTATCTTCAATAGGAAAATACATTTCACATCTAAAAGTTTATTCATTTACATTATTATCTATTTATCTTTAAGAAATATAATATATTAAAAGTATAATTTTTTATTATTTTATTTAGAAAGAACAATTTTTTTTAATACAGACAAAACATGAATGTACTTTTAGGACCTGTTTGGAAAGCTAAATTGTTTTAACTGCTTGTAATTATACAGTTTGATCTATTTGGACTTTGGTTGAATAGGTAATTATTTGCTTAGTAGGTAATCGGAAGTAATTGACCGGGGTAATTATACTCTCTAGTTCTCACGAAGGAGTTGTGAATTGCAGATAATACATGATGTAATTACAAGTTGGTTAATTAATTTCTTTATTTTATTATTATTATTATTTATTTTTAATTTTTATTTTTTTATTTTTATTATTCTATATTTTATTTAAATATACTTTTTTATTATATTAGATATATTTTAGTCCCGTTTTTCAAATTTCCCAACCTTTATTTTTTGTGATTCAATGCAATTGTTTGTATTATTTATTTTTTAAATTTATTCTACATTTTGTTTCATTTAGCATGATTGTGTTAGTATTCTAGTTATTAAATTAAAGTAGAATTCATTGTTAAATAACGTTATAGACTTATATTTTTCTTTTCTTTTGAATTATATTCATGTATAATACGTTGAAATTTGACATAAAGTATTATGTTAATTTTTTTTTGTTTTAAATTTTCAACTTATGTTATATTTTTTTGTTTCAAATGATTTATTTTAGTAGTATTGGCTTGATATTTTATACTGCAAATTATTCATATTTTAGATAGAACTGATAGATATTCTTTTATCAAATGTTGAGTAATTTTATGAGATTATATTTATAATATTAATTTTTTATTTTTCAAACGTGCATCTCATGATGTTATTAAAACTCATGTAATTTTAGTTTTTTTATAATTAATTTAATAAGAATATGTTAATTTAAAAAATATGTATCTATTTTTTTTTAATAATATTAGTTACAAACATCTATTTATTAATTAACATATTTTTTAAAAGACAATATACATCTTAAATACTCAATTAAATATCATCTATAAAATCCCGTATTTTCAAATATTAATTTTTTTTTTTAAGTTTTAATATAATCATGTGATTACACTTGTGCAATCAAATAATATACTTGTAATTACACCTGTAATTACTTAGGTTTTGTAATTACAATCCTAATAACTATACCGGGTTGGTTTGATTTGATTTAATTTGATTTTTTTTCAGTTTAAATTAAACCAAATCAAGTGTAATTGAATTTATTTTTCCAATGTCAAATCAAAAGCCAAACCAAATCATTAGACGTTTTTTTTCTTTTCACATTAACTCAATTTACGATTTGATTAGATTTTGTTCACCCCTATATTCACTTATAGGTTTTCAAAATTCAATAACTTTTGGCTGGGACTTGTTTTATGTTAAAAGATTTACTTAATATGTGTCAAAATTAATAAATTCAAAATTCGAATTCTACATTTTGGTGGTGGTGTGTATAGTTTTTGTGGCGTAGTGACTATGATAAAGCATTGTGATGGTAATTCACAATGAATTAATAGTGTAATATAGTTGGGGTTAATAGTTACGGTAGAAGAATAATTATAATTGATACAGTAGTGATAATAAATTGTTGTGACAGATAATATGTAATCGTGACTGATGATAACTACTGTTAATACCGATGAAAGGATACTGTAGTAACGGTAATTATTCATCATAATTATAAAGATAGCTCATAATAAAATATGATAGTTACATATATACATCTTTAAATATGCTCTATTTTAATAACTTCAATATTTTATTATTTAGACCGCTCAGTAAATAAAATAATCGATTTTTTTTTTGGATTATTGGAAAACTATCATGAGTTATGAGAGTACACAAATGTATGATTGTACAAAATAACAAATGTACTTAATTGTGAATGAATATGCTAATTAAAATGTAGAATTTTATTAAACTTAGGACCGCTTAGGCATAAAAGGAAAAAAATCTATTCACTTTATTTGATACTTTTGAAATTAAAAAGAGAGTTGAAGCTATATTTGACTATACAACAACAACATTGTCATATTCAGTGTATTTGTACCAAGTGGGAACTGTGGAGGGTAAGGTATATATAATCCATATTTTAGAAATAAGATATTTTTGAAGTTAAAAAATATAAAAAGTGAAAATAAATTTTAATTTTTTTTAGAATTTTATGGTATTGAGTTATTTTATGAAAATAAAAGAAGTAGATTTTACTTTTTAAAAATAGATTAAAAAGTACAAAATCTAATCCAAAAATAATGAAAACGCCAAGAGGTGTTTTTCAAAAATTTAAGTTTAAAAATATTTTTCAAAGTTATTTATTGTTAAATAAGTATTCCGAAATATAATTAAAATGGATTTTAGAATATTGTGAATAATATTCATGGCCAAATAGGAGTAATGATTAAGATAAATACCGTAGTCCAAATTTACATCTTCAATTCCGCTTTGGCTATAACATTTTATTTTTTAGCTATTTTTCAATGTTACATTTAATTAGATTAATTTAATATTTTAAAGTTTAAATTTAAATTTCTAAAACTTATTTTAAAATACTATAAATTATATATTTTTTTCAATATAATTAAAGAAACTTTAATCTATATCTATATCTATAATCTATCTATATCTATAATCTATAATATATTAAAAGTGTAAAAGACCTTATAAGTATTGTTTGAACTTTTTATCCTTCATTAAAAGTCTTTGCTTTAGACAAAATCATCTTTTCACTATTTTTTCTAATATTTAAGAGTTAAAAATTACTTAAATATCTATAATAATAATATATTAAAAGTGTGAAGACCCTTAAAAAAGTGATTTAACTTTTTGTCCTTCATTAAAAGACTATTCTTTAGACAAAATTGTATTTTCATTATTTTTTAATTTATTATTTAATTATTTTTATTATATTAACAAGACTTTCTAAAATATATGAGACTCATAAAATATATGGTAGGAGAATTAATTAATATTTTTCTTTTACTGTTCAATTAGAAAAATACCCCTACATTATTAAGAAAATATTTCTATAAATATTGAGATGTACGTTAAACTAACAAACAAACTGGTTTGTGTATTGGGAGAATGTGATTGATGCTAATCTAACTTGATTTGATTGCATATTTAAATTGGTGGATGTTTGATTTTCTGATCCTAAACTTTTCACTGTTTTTGCTAGCATAATAAAATTCAACATTTGTGTGTGTATATATAAATATATATCTTTTGTGTTTTCATTCAAAATCAATCTTTAGAGTTAAAATTTTAGCCTAGACAAGAATTAGTTGGATCAAAATCGAAGTTTTGTGATCACTGTTATATTTTTTTATATATAGTTTATAGGTTATAGATGAATGTCAGTTGACTTTGAAGATTTTATTGTGTAAAGGTTAGGTTTAATTGTATTGTTTTAATATCTTTATTATCTTATTGTTTTATTTTAATTTACAGATGTTGGATGAATGTGAGTTGGCTTTGAAAAATCTTTTTAGGTAAGGGTTAGGTTTAATTATATTATCGTAATATCTCTTAGTTTGTTATTTTATGGTAGTTTACAGCTCGTAGATGAATTCGATCGGCTTTGAGAATTTTTTGTGTGTAAAATTTAAGTTTACTTGTATTGTTTTTTAAATCACTTTTATCGAATTATTTTGTTGCAGATTACAGGTGACAGACAAATGTTGGTCGGCTTTGAGAATTTTTTTTATGTAAGGATTAGGCTTAGTTGTAGTATTTTGATATCTTTATTATTGTATTATTTTGTTATTATTTACAGGTAATAGATGAGTGTCAGATAACTTTGAAAAAAGATTTGTATGAAAGATTAGATTTAATTGTATTATTTTATTATTTCTATTATTGTATTGTTTTGTTGCAATTTACAGATGGTAGATAAATGTCGATCGACTTTTAAAAATATTTTTGATAAAGATTAGGTTTAATAAATAAATTCTCCACCTTTACAAACTCAAAAAATATTAAATTTAATTATTATATTCATACTTATTATTTAAACAAATATTCTATTTAGTGTATTGTTTGAACTCATTAAAATGAGGTACACGTGCAAGACGCATACACCTAAACTAGTATTTATGATAAAACCTTTTCTTATTAGAAGTTATCAGAATTTCACTATTTTTTATAATTTAAGAGTTGAAAATTAATTAAATACATCTATGGTAAAACCTTTTCTTGTTAGAAGTCATAAAAAATAATGACAATTAATATTTTTCATTAGTTTAAGAATTCTAAATCAAATAAATTTGATTTTAAGAAGATTTGAAAAAACTAGAAATAAATATAAAATTGTTAAAATAAGAAAAATTTAAGAAGTATCAGGTTTTTAAAAGTTTTAAGTACGTAATAAAAATATAATCAATAATTTTATAGAGATTTGACTTTAAAAATAAGAAAAGATTTTAAATATATATATATATATATATATATATATATATAAAGAATCGTAACACAAATATGATTCAAATTGATGTCTCTCTTAGTCTGTGGCAACAAAGAAAATAGTTACTATATGACAAACGCAAAAGTGATGATCATCAACCACTTAAAACTTTTGCGGTAAAGTATATACGTGTATATGTTTATGTTTTGCATTATTATATTAAAGTGTGAAAGAGTTTTGAAAAGTGATTTAAATTTTTACACTTTATTAAAAATCTCCGCAATAGATAAACTCATTTAATTTTAAATAATCAAACGTTAAACGTGCGAAACACCTGCGGTTAAACTAGTTATATTAAATGTGTGAAGGGACTTAAAAATATTGTTTGAACTTTTTATCCTTTCATTAAAAGTCTCTGACTTAGATAAAATCATCTTTTCACTATTTTCCTAATATTTAAAATTTAAAAATTAATTAAATATTTATCTTATTTTTTTTTATTAGAAATCATCATAATTAATGACAACTGATACATTTTTCATCAATTTTAAAATTCTAAATTAACTAAAGCTAATTTTAAGAAGATTTGAAAAATTTAGAATTAAATATGAAAGCATTAGAATGAAAAAAATATAAGAAGTACAAAAATTTTAAAAGTTTTAAGTAAATAATCAAAGATTTTCAAAAGATTTAATTTTTCAAATAAGAAAATATTTTAAAAATATAGAAAAATAACAAAAATTGTACAACAAATATGATTCAAATCGATGCATATCTCTTCGTCTATAGCAGCAAAAAAATATGTATTATATGACAAACACAAAAATAACTATCTTTAACCACGTGAAGTTTTTAGTGGTAAAATATATGTATACTTATAATAAAATATATTTTATATTTATATTATTATAATTATAATAAAATATAAAAAACTGTAATTAAATTTTTTTACACTTTATTAAAAATACTCACAATAAATTAAATAATTTTATTTTTTTAGACACATGATTAAACTAGTTATACTCAATAGCACAACGTAGTTCAATTTGCAAATGATTACGAACAACTTTGTACCTACTTCGGAAGGGTCAAATAATGCACCCGTAAATCGTGGTAAATTTGGGCAGATCAAGCTTTTGACTGTAATTTATTTAGATTTGTAGGGTAAAATGTCGGAAATTGCTCCTTTTATCAGTGCTGACTGTACTTTTCAGAAAATAAATAAATTAACAAAAAAAAGGAGGTTTGGGCCTTAAGCCAGGTAGGGCATCAAGGTCATTTATGGTAAATTAAGCACGCAGACAAGGGCAATTTGGTCACATGGACAACCTTAAATACCCGATGTTCCACTCCTCCACTCGTGCCAAATCTGCGGGGAAGAGAAGAGGAATTACAAGAAAGGTCGACCGTCGTTACCCTAGTTTCCGGCGACTGATTGCCGTCACTGATCAAGTTTTCCGGCGACTGATTGCCGTCGCCGATCAAGTTTCCGGCCACTGATTGCCGTCACCGATCAAGTTTTCCGGCAACTGATTGCGTCAGCGATCAAGTTTTCCGGCAACTGATTGCCGCACTGATCGAGTTTTCCGGCTGAATTTTGTTGTTTTGGTACCTGCTGAATTTTGTTGTTTTGGTACCTTCATTTCCATAATTGATGCAATATATAACAAGAAGAAGAAGGATCTGCCATTGAAGATTTAGTTGTTTTCTGCGGAGATCTCTTTCTTTCTGAAGCGAATCGTAAACGGAAAGTTTAGTTTTTTGTTCTTTGGGAAGAAAAATTAACAGGTATTGAAAACCCTAGTTAATGCTTTTGTGCAATTTTTTGTTCATTGTTTTTCACTAATCAACGGAGGAGAATCGAATCTACTACAATGTTTGGGTCTACCAGATATGTGGTTTTACAAGACAAGTCTAAGCTATCAATGACTGCGAGATTCAGGATCGGCTCAAAACTGCCAGTTTTTTGTTTACTCTCAGATGATTATCAAGTGCCGAGGCAATTGAAGTTGCGATTTGATCAAAATAGATTAAAAAAAATGGGCTTTTATATCGATAGATTTATGTTTGATGATTGTTTTCTGGCCTCATGTTGTATATCACTCAATAGCTGAAGACTTAAGTGCTTTCTGATGCCATAGGATTTGTTGTTTGGAGGGGTCAGAAATTGCTCATAGATCAACTGAGCATCTCAGTGGCAGGATTGAATACCCGATATCTAAATCAATCATCGCGTCGATCCCGAGGCTCCATTGCTAAAAAGGCTCGGCTTCAAAACTGAAGGTGGAGCTTCCGCCTCTCTCTTTTATATCTGCATTTTCAAAGCTCCGATCTTTCATTTGCTATTGTCTGTGGCTCTCTTTGTTTCTCTCTATGTTAAAATTGCAACAACAACATACTCAGTGAAATCCCACAAGTGAGGTTTAGGGAGGGTAGGGTGTCCGCAGACCACACCACCCTCTCCCGGAGGTAGAGGTTGGCTCAAGTGAAAATTTGTCTAGAGATCCCGTTCTCGGTCTACTTCTTGCATATGATCTCTTGATTAGGAAAAGTTTGACCCCATTTGCATAAGATGGGATTCCCTTCAACTCTAATGTTAAGAGATATCCCTTCAAGCGAGTCATAGCCTAAATACCGCACCACACCTTCTTCATTGATCTGTTTAATTGTGAAGTACCGTGTCTGCTATCTATTTAACTCTTAGGCTATGTATATTTCATCCAAAAGTAATCTGTTGAATATTGGATCTCATCTTAATCTATCTTTTTGTCCTCCGCTGTCACCTTTTTCTTCGTTCCCTACATGCACAAATGGAAAACAATTGGGGTATATATGCTACGCCAAAGAACCTGCTATATTGCTCCCCTCTCCTCGTTTTCTATTATTTGCACATGTTTAAGGTCCTTGTTTGTTTTGTTTGACTCACTAATAGTTTAATACCAACTGACAATAGGCTGTTTTTAAAAGTCTAGTGACCTCCTAATTGTTCGTCCATGTCTTAAGCACATTAAAGTTTAAGAGTCTGAGTCCTTAAGGGCGTGTTGCCGCATGTCAAATTCTGCTTTCGAGAGAAATGGCGCGCAACATGAATTTGACGGATCTTAAAATTCACATCTAACCATATTCAGTGAGTTGTCAATAACCACTGGGTGGAAACTAAGCATGTGGGGTGTTGGTTTAGTTGCTTATTCATTTTATTCACCTTTACAGGTATACGTTTTGCTGCCGACAGATATAAATCGTGGGTCCACTGATGGGGTTAAGCCAATGGTGAGTTTTAACTTCTTTAATGATTATAGCTTTTTTGTGCCTTTGCCTTTTATATTGTGGATGACTTGTCCTGATGAAATTTGAATGTTAAATTATGTAAAGACAATATGGCTTGTATCCTTCATAAGTTTTTAAAATTTAGCTTTGGTTATGCATAAGTGGAGATTAACTTTCATATCAAAGCAAATTTATAACCTTATTTATCAAAAGTTCCCCTTTTTGCGTAAATAATGTTTCTCTTTCCCAAATATTGACATTTATGTTCTCTTTTGCCGCCTTGCCCAATTAATTTGTGATGAGATACACTTCTGATTTTGAGTTTGTGTGAGGCAATGACTATGGTAAACCTAGCCAAAAGTATTCCTATAATTTTCATCTAGTTTACGCATGAAATACTGCAGTTACGGAGTCTCAAATAACTTACAATGCTAAGTGGAATGTTTTGATTATGCAGACTCGCTTGTGTACTTGCCCTGATAGTTTAAAATCAAAATCCGAGTTGTTCAATAAGAGAAATCAGCCAATTTGGACAGCCTGCAAGACTTGTGGAGGGAATTTTTTAGTTGATGGGATAAGATCCATATCTGGTAACATGCTTAGTACTGTAAGTCTGGAAGTTGCAAAGTCTATAAATCCTGAGCTGAGTTGGAAGGCTGTGACAAAGGGAAGGCGCTCTAGGAAGACAGTTGCTAGACGCGTCAATGGGGGTATGAAGGTGATAAACAGGAGTCCCAAGAGGGTTGGTGATTTTTCAGGATCAGATTCTGACAAGGTACCTTGTAATATTTTGTAATGATTTTATCAAATACAATTTTAAGTACGTCTCTTATCGTTGTGTCTTTTAAACTACTTAGCAGATTGCTGAAGCTGGCTGTTGGTCTTCTGATAAAGTTGAACACGTTCCTATTAAGAAAAGGAGGCATTTGCTTCAAACTTCATCTGCGCAATCTCAGAACCCCTCTATTGGCCTTAAAGATTCACTATCACCACAATCTCTAGTACCTTCTATGCCTCTGGAAGACCGTGAGCGAACTTCGGTTTATAGTCATTCATCTGATCATTGGAGTTCAGATCCATATTCTAGTGGACTTGTGTTGAGATTTGGCAGAAAGGCTGCCCATAAATTTGATCTTAGTGATAGAGGGGTAGATGCTAAAATTTCTAAGGTCGCTACTGGGGAACTTTACTATCCAGAAGACTTCTCAGGAATTGCACTTCTAGCTGATGCTGCTTGCATTAGTTACATGGTTGATGACCTTGATAATGCCAAGGAAGCAAATGCTATTATTGCATGTGCAGCACCAGGGGGATCTGCGGGGTCTACTCCTCGTCCTAAGGAATTGACGGCTCCTGATAGAGGAGATATGATGCTTGCAAGTAACACTGAGGTCTCCACTGTTAATGAATCTGCTGTTGGTCCTGAAGGTTTTGCTGAATTTACTGAACCTGCAGTTGTAAATGGACCAGTTTCACCAAAGGTTGACAGAATGCACTGGGATCTCAACACCTTAATGGATACATGGGAGCAACCTCCCAAGGATTCTTCTATGGATAGTGCTTTTGCCAAGGGTTTAAATGATGGCGCACAAAAAGAGAAACCCAAAGCAGAAATTTGGGATAAAAAGGTGGATTTTGAATACTGTAGACATAATTCTGGGAAATGTGTGCCACCTGATCAAAATGGAGCAATTTCTGAGTTTGCTGAAGTATGTAAGCTCGACTCGGTCTCAGTTAATGATAGCCATTGCACCAAGCTGTTGGACTCTTTATCTGCACAAAGAGAAACAGCTGGTGAGCTTGTCACTGGAGATACATCATTAGCTGATTCTTCTTCTGTTAAATCACATAATGCCCCATGCATGCCTGTTTCAGATGGATTAGTTATGAGTGCTTCAGATGGCCTAATTTTGACACAGATTAGAGATTCTTCTGCTGCAGGATACAATAAAGCTGCTGTATCCGAGGTCCCATTCACAGCAAATCCTGGCTGTGAGAGTGCCTCTAAATGCATTGACCAAAGTAATCCTATAATGACCAGTGAAGTATTTGATACTAGTATTTTGAATGCCATGGGTGTTGAAAGTTCTGATAGTAATCCTACAGAAACAGATTTCAGCAATCATTCATCGAAGTGTGAAGATTTATCTGCCTCAAAGGCCTCTTTAGTTGAGAGTCAATCAGTTACTGTTGAACCCACAGAGCAATATGACAACATTTTAGCTATTGGTTCTCAAATGCTGATAGAAGGGAATGAAGTAATTTCTACGGTCAGTGACAGCCGTACGTTTGATCAAGCGGAAAAATGCACGACTTCTGGGAACGACTCATCAAGAAGCTGTAATGAGGGATTGCAGATTGATGATCCTAGTCTATTTGCAGGGAGTGCTTCGGCTTTTGAGGATAGCCATAAGTCTGATATATCTCAGGAAGATCATAGTCAAATGATTAGTCGAGAGCATGTCACTAAAATTGAGGCTGGCTACGATTCTCCATTTGAGGATGGAGAGTTGAGGGGATCAATTCTGTATTCTTTGGAGGACAATGAAATTGAGAATGGTGAAAATGAATGTATTGATTTTGAATCAGATGGTAGAGATGACATGTATTTTGATGCCAGTGATTACCCTGCCTCTGAAATAGTTGAAGCAGGATCTGATGGTTCACAAAGTATAGAAAAAAGAATCTCGTCAACCAGTGCATGTCCAGAAGTAGGTTTTGTGAGGGGCAGATCTCCAAGAAACATTATGAGGAGACAATTCAACAGGGATGACAATAGCATTGATGATAGTGGTGGAAAGAAAGGATTTGGTACAGGATCTGGATCTACAACTCATAGGTTCAGTGATAAGATTGGAGGAAAAGAAGATGCTTTTAGAAAAGGACATACATCTGAACGCATGGCAGCATATGAATTCAGAGGATCATACATGGAAGAAATTGATTCAAAGACGAACAGAGGGAAGCTACAGTCACGTGCTGAAGGACCGCTATATTTGGATGTGACAGATGGGAACAGCACTACCCGGAAGTACCAGAACAGGTGGGTATTTGTTTCCGAGAGTAGTGTCCTTTACTCTATGTTCTTTCCTTCAAGTGAGCATTGTGCCTCTTAAGATGCTTCTTTCCTTCACAAGTCTTGTGTAAAGTCTTGCGTTCTTATACTTTTATTGATTCTTGCAGGCCCCATAACCGTATTAGTTCTTATTATAGGCCTGGAAGGGAAGTTAGTCCAGATAACTTTGTTGGTAGATGTCGACCTGGTTATAATTCACAAGACAGGGGTGCAACGGATGGCCAGTGGGATAGCTGGAACTCAAGAAATTGCTACCCAAATGCTTATCATGGCTATGAGAGTCATAACTACTCAAGGCGCCGTGATTTTGCAAATTCTGCTGACAAGTTTGGTGGGTTAAACTCTCGCGATCATCAGCAATCAGTAAATTCCCCCCCGGAAGGTGTGCGCAGGCCACTTGTGAGGAGGAGATCGTCTGTTGAGAGGGATGACTACAATGATGTCCATAGGAGGTTGGTACCAGGGAGAGGAGGCTACCAGAGCCGCAGTGGTGCTGAAAGTTTCTCTCAGAGGGCTGTAAGAGGCATCAGGGATGAAGGATATGAGCGCATACCTGGTGATGGTAATTTGTCTTCTGTACGCATGCCTTCTTATTTACCCCGGGGTGAAAGAACCGGTTCTCCAGCTTCAGGTAGAGTTGCTCGGATTCCGATGTCCAGAAGGAGATCTCGTTCAAGATCTAGAACGCCTTCTCCCCATCCATGGCATGCACCCAGAGAGCGAAACTTTAGCACCAGAAGAAGGCACAGTAGATCTCCAGAGTTAAGGTCGGATGCTAGAATGAAGCGAATGCCCTTCCGGAAACATGGTTTTACTGCCAATTGTGGTGAAGATTTCTCTTTTCCAACAAGAGACCAGTGCCCCTCTGAACGTAGTTCTAGATGGATAGATGAGAGAAATTTTGCAGGTGAATACTCCAAGTATAGGTGGTCTCGTAAAAATAACTAGTGGTGTCAAAGATTTTATCCCAATGGAGCACCCGGTCAGAGTGAAGTAAATTTGGTCCTCCATGATTTTTGCACCGTTTTAGGGTCTAGTTTTTTTTTTTTGTATTCTTTTTTCATTTTAGTAAGCATTACTTGTAAAAATTGAAAAATACAAAATAGAGTCGCGTTTCAATTTATACAAGTTTTGTTCTCATTTTCGAAGAAAGAGAATGTTTCTACTATTGTACAAGAGCCCTCGAAAGAACACCAACTTGTGTGCTTCGATAATTTCAACTGAGGGGTTTTCTACTATGGCCAGATCACGTTTTAGCTAAATTTTGTAGATTTGCCGATTATTTTGAGCTTTTGGTATCTGTATTTTATGCCAAATCTGTCATTACTGGTATATGCCAATTAGTTTTAGTAGAATCTGTCAATTCACTCTGTAAATTGAAGCTGCATTTCTACTGCTCCGCTTCAATTACTTCCAAATTTCCAAGAAAAAGCAAAAAGATTCTCCACTGACCAATATGCCCTTGATTCCGCCTAAGGATGGCAATGGGGTGGTGCCGGTTTTAAGTTATGTGGTGTGGTGCGAGTTTTAAGTTATGCGGTGCAGGTGTGGGGTGGGTTAAAGTAAGTTTTTCTTTTTTAAATAGTGTGGTGCAGGTTTAAATTAAAAAAAGCTAAAAATTAGTATTATTGTCGTGAATATATCTAAGATTATATGTATGCTTTACTTAAAATTTTATGATACTTAAAATAACGTGAATAACACTAAAAATAAATAATTTTATAGTATTTTTTAATATCTCTATTTATTTTAATAAAAATATGATATTTAATTATTACTTGTACACGTGATATTTTTTGATAATTTCTCAGTGAAAAGTGATATAATAGAAATTAGTTATTATTTCTTAGTTATAGATTTGAAAATATTATGATTTTTAATAGAGTTACATATTTTTTAAAAAAATAAAAAAATAAAAACATAAACAGTGCGGTGCGAGTATGATTGTGGGATAAATTTATACGGGTTTAATGGTGATGCGGTGCGGTTCAGATTTAAAACTCGATGTGAGAAGCAACAAAATTGGAGCATAGCTAAGAAAGGAAGGAGAATGGGGCGACAGAGTAGTTGGGATTTTCTGTAGAAGGGTGGTTGCCCTTCTCTGCTTTGCCAGTGATTTTCTCTATCAATGGATCAAAAAAACAAACAACCCTTTGAAGTAGCAAACAAGTACCAACAAACAACAAAACTCCAAATCCAAACACACACTTACACTATTTTTGGATGGTGGTATTGTATCGCCCAAACACACCCTTAATATACTCTTCTTTCTCTATCTCTCTCTGTGTTGCTGATGCCAGTAAAAGGGCTATGATTATTGATTGCTTCCTTTCTGGGCTATGTTCAATCTTCGCAATTGAGAATAACCCGACCCGTATCTTGGCGGGGCGATCCGGTTATGTCTTTGAATGGCTAACTGGTGTCTGCAGCCATGGCGGCGTTGGTTTTTCTCTTTTGCTTGGTTAAGAAATACAGCAAAATCTGAGCCCTCAATAACCCATTTCATGGTCGGGTCGAAAAACCCATTACGGGTTTGCGTCCAATGCGTCGGAGAAATTGAGATTTTCTATGAGGTGTGGTTGCCCTTCTCTGCTATGCCAGTGATTTCCATTGATATCCAGGAAATCAACAGCTCTTTGAAATTAACAAGAACAACAACAACAACAATATACCCACTTCAATCCCACAAAGTGGGGTGTGGGAGGGTAAAATGTCCGCAGTTTATACCACTACCTTACAAGTAGAGAGTCTATCTCCGATAGATCCTCGGCTCACGACACAAAGTACAAAGCTGTATAGAGAAAGAATGAATAACATGTTCAATCAAGCATGTTCTGTGTTATCCAAACACGCCCTTTTGGATTATGTTCAGTCATAGCATTGAGATTATTGGACCCGTATCTTGGCGGGACGACCTGGTATGGATTTTGTATAGCAAACTGGTGTCTGCAGCCATGGCGGTGTTGCTCTACTCTTTTGCTTTGTTAAGAACAATACAGCAAATGGGCGTCTCAATAAGCACATTTTTTTAGCTCTAGAGAAAATGCCGCACAGGAGAAAATTTTGGGGTTTTTGACCTTCTTCAACTTGCCAATGATTTATGTGTCGAACTAAATACCCTTCTCTGTGTGTGTGTATCTATGTATGCTTGTATTTATTTATGTTGATGGACAATCCTGTTTGGATTGTTGTTCTCATTGTATTGTATTTAAAGTTTCATCCTTTATTATGAATCTGTTTACTTTTCTCTGTTTTCTATTATTTGTGGGTGTCGTATTTGTGTTATGCCATCTTGTTCTATGCTTTACTATGAATTTGTTTAGTATTCCGTGTCTCGAACCGGGGGTCTATCGAAAACAACCTTTCTACTTCTTTAGAGGTAGAGGTATGGATTGCGTACATCTTACCCTCTCCATACCTCACTATGTGGGAATACATTAGATTTATTGTTGTTGTTGTATTGTATTGTATTGAAGGGTGACCCAATGCACTAAGTACTTGTGACCTCTGGTTACATGGCAATAACATTAACCGTTACTCCAAGAGTCTCATTGTTTTGTATTGTTGCTTTGAGTAAAGCTATACAGTAAAAATATGGAGATTATTATCCAACTTGATCCTAATTAAAATTCACTCATTAATTTACTTCCAAAAAAAGAAAATAGTTTGTCCATTGACCAATATACCCTTGATTCCACCTCTCAAGAAGTTTGGCCCTATTTTATACACAGGTTCTATTTGAGAAGCAACAAAACTGAGCATGGCCAAGAAAGGAAGAAGAATGAGGCAGCAGAGACATTGGGATTTTCTGTGAAAGGGTAGTTGCCCGTCTCTGCTCTGCCAATGATTTCTCCATTATTGGATCAACAAAAACCAACAACCCTTTGAAATAGACAGGTAAAACAACCAGCAGTACAAATCCAAACACATCCTTACACTTTGTTTGGATGGTGGTTACCCATGGTATGGTATCATCCAAACATACCCCTAATATACTCTTCTTGATCTCTCCCTCTCTTTGTGTTGCTGATGTTTGAAAAGGGCTATGATGATTGATTGCTTCCTTTCTGGGCTATGTTCAATCTTTGCAATTGAGAATAACTCGACCCATATCTTGGCATGGCGACCCGGTTAAGGCTTTGAATAGCAAACTGGTGTCTGCAGCCATGGTGGTGTCGCTCCTCTTTTGCTTTGTTTAGAAATACCGCAAATCTGAGCCCTCAATAACCCATTTCATTATCTTCCATTCTCGTGTCGGAAAACCCATTACGGGTTGCGTTGAGTGAGGCATTGGAGAAATTGGGATTTTCTGTGAAGTGCGTTGGCCCTTTCTGCTATGCCAGTGGTTTCCATTGATAACCAAAAAAATCAATAGCTCTTTGAAATAAACAACAACAACAACAACAACAATATACTTACTTCTATCCCACAAAGTGGGATCTGGGAACGGTAGAATGTACGCAGTTCGTACGTCTACCCAGAAGTAGAGAGGCAACAGTTGCCGATAGACTCTCGGCTCAAGAGACTAAGTACGAAGCAATATAGATAAAGAAATAACATGTTCAATTAAAAATGTTCGATATTATCCAAACACGCCCTTTTGGACGATGTTGAATCATTGCATTGAGATTATTGAACCCGTATCTTGGTGGGGCGACCTGGTATGGCTTTTTTATGGCTAACTGGTGTCTGCAGCCATGGCGGTGTTGCTTTTCTCTTTTGCTTTGTTAATTAAAATACAGTAAATATGCGTCTCAATGAGCATTTCATTTTAGCTCTAAAGAGAATGACACGTAGGAGAAAATTTTGGGGATTTTTTGGGGTGTTTGACCTTCTCCAACTTGCCAATGATTTATGTGTCAAGCCAAATATCCTTCTTCTGTGCGTGTATGTGTATATATTGATGGAGAATCTTGTTTGGTTGGTTGTTCTCATTATATTGTATTGTATTAAAAGGGAGACCCGGTGCACTAAAGCTCCCGTTATGCGCGGGTCCGGGAGGGCCGGGCAAGGGTCTATTGTACGCAAACTTAGTAGCATTTCTGCAAGGGGCTGTGTCCACTGCGGGAACCCATGGCGTCCTGGTCCCTTGGCAGCAACTTTACGTGTCACTCCAAGGCTCCCCGTAAATTGTATTTTATTGTTGCTCTGTAAAGCTATACAATAAAAATGTGGAGATGAAATTATAATTGGGGGATATAAAGGACCTTAATGGTCCCTTGAGTTCAGGGTTCGGTCTATAATGTGGCTGTCGTGATAGATTTTTCTGAGCTAGATGGAACCAGGATTTGATAGGCTGTAACTTGGCGGGGCAGTCGGATTTTGGGATTTGCAGCCATGACGGTGTTGAGATTTCAGTGCCTGAGATGGAATACAGATTTGAGCCTCAATCTCTTTGTTATTATCATCTCTAACAACAACTACTCGGGATATCTATGGACAAATGGGTCCTAAAGGTGTCTAACTCATTTTCTGTTGGCAGAGGCAGTGCTAGGTATATCAAATTCCACATAATTAGAAAATCGTGTATGCTTTGTGGAATTTAAGTGGTATCAATATGAAATTTGATATCATGATAAATTGCATATTCAAACATTACGAATCATGACTTAATAGCACATATACCAAAAACTATGTAGGTATTGGGTGTAACTCATGCATAATGCATTCATGAATTAATTTATTTCCAAAAAAGCAAAAAATTTATCCATTGACCAATATGCCCTTGATCTCATCTCCCCAAAAGTTTTGCCCTTTTTAATACACAGGTTCTACCTGAGAAGCAATAAAATTGAGCATAGCCAACAAAGGAAGAGAATGAGGCAACAGAGGTATTGGGATTTTCTGTAAAAGGGTGGTTGCCCATCTCTGCTCTGCCAATGATTTCTCCATAATTGGATCAAAAAAAACAGCAACCAACAACCCTCTGAAATAAACAATTACAGCAAACAACAATACTCCAAATCCAAACACACCCATAATTAATATACTCTTCTTGTTTTCCTCTCTCTTTTTACCCTTCTTTTTGTGCTGCGATGTTGTAATGGGGCTATGATGATTGATTGCTTCTTTTCTGGGCTATGTTCAATCTTTGCAATTGAGAATAACCCGACCCGTATCTTGGCGGGGCGACCCAGTTAAGGCTTTGAATAGCAAACTAGTGTCTGCAGCCATGGCGGCGTCGCTTTTCACTTTTGCTTTGTTAAGAAATACAGCAAATCTGAGCCCTCAATAACTCTTTTCGTGGTGAGGCCATTCTCGGGTCGGATAGCCCATTACGGGTTTGGTCGAAGTTTCAGCTTCGACGAATGAGGCGTTGGAGAAATTGGGATTTTCTGTAAAGGGTGGTTGCCCTTTCTGCTATGCCAGTGATTTCTGTTGATAACCAAAAAATCAACAGCTCTTTGAAATAAACAACATCAATAATCAATCCCACAAAGTGGGGGTCTGGGGAGGGAAGAGTAGAATGTACGTAGACCTTACCACTAACTTAGAGGTAGAGGCTATTTCCGATAGACCCTCGGCTACACAAATTACATAGCAGCATAGGGAAAGAAGTAACATGTTCAATCAAACATGTTCTGAGTTATCCAAACATGCCCTTTTGGACTACGTTAAATCATTGCATTGAGATTATCGGACCCGTATCTTGGCAGGGCAACCTGGTATGGCTTTTGTATAGCAAACTGGTGTCTGCAGCCATGGCGGTGTTGCTATTCTCTTTTGCTTTATTAAGAAAAATACAGCAAGTCTGCGTCTCAATAAGCATTTCATTTCATCTTTAAAGAAATGTTGCCTAGGAAAATGAGGATGTCTGGCGTGTTTGACCTTCTCCAACTTGCCGATGATTTATGTGTCGAGCCAAATGCCCTTATTCTGTGTGTGTATGTATATATGTTGATGGAATCCTGTTTGGATGGTTGTTCTCATTGTATTGTATTGTCTTAAGATGGTAGTGTGATGCACTAAAGCTGGATCGGACCACAAGGGTCTATTGAACGCAGCCTTACCCTGCATTTTTGCAAGCGGCTGCCTCCATGGTTTGAACTCGTGACCTCTTGGTCATATGGCAATAACTTTACCGGTTAATCCAAGGCTCCCTTCCCTTGATTGTATTGTATTGTTGCTTTGAAAAGCTATACAATAAAAATATGGAGATGAAATTATAATGGGGTGATAAAAATGACCTCAATGGTCCCTTAAGTTCAGGGGTATGTCTTTAATGGGGCTGTGATGATTGATTTATCTTAGCTGATGGAATCAGGATCTGATAGCCCGTATCTTGGCGGGGCAGTCCGATTTCGGGATTCGCAGCTATGGCAGCGTTGAGATTTCAGTGCCTGAGATGGAATACAGAACTTAGCCTCAAAATCTTTGTTATTATCATATTTAACAGCAACAGCATGCCCAGTGTAATCCCGCAAGTAAGATCTAGGGAGGATGGATGGTTTGTACACAGACCTTAATCCTGCATTGTAAAGATAGAGAGGCTACCATCTCTATTTGACCAATTTGTTGTGTTCCATTTTTCTGCTGGCTTGCTGTTAGTTGAGATGGGGAGAAGGTGGACTAATATATTTTTTCTCAGTGCTGATCTTTGACGTTTGTGATGAAATGTTTTGTTGGGTTTATTCAAATTTGGTCCTTGCATAATTCGGTTTCTAATAGTATGTGGACCTAAAGTATTACGAAAAAGGTATATTTGCACCGAAAGTATAACAATGAGTATATTTAAACCATTTCTGATATAGTACAAGGTATATTTGGCCCTTCTTCGTTTTGTCTAACATCTATCTGAGACAAAATTAGAGCATAACCGGGCAAGGAAGAAGAATGAGGTGACAGACAAATTGGGATTTACTATATAAGGGTGGTTGCTCATCTCTGCCTCGCCAGTGATTTCTCCATTATGGACCAAAAAAAACCAGCGTCCCTTTTGAAATAAGCAAGTACAACTACCAACAAAAGTTCCTCATCCAAACACACCCCTACTTCTTGGTCTTTCTCTTTCTATTTTTCCTCACTTTGGTGCTGCTGATGTTGTTAAGGGGCTGTGATGCTTGATTGCTTCCTTTTTGGGCTATGTTCAATCATCGGAATTGAGAAAAACCCGACCCGTATCTTGGTGAGGCAACTCAGTTAAACCTTTGAATAGCAAATTGGTGTCTGCAGCCATGGCAGTGTCGCTTTTCTCTTTTGCTTTGTTAAGAAATTCAGCAGATCTGAGCCCTCAATAACCCATTTCATGGTCTTCCATTCTTGGGTCGGAAAACCCATTATGGGTTTGCGTAGAATGAGGTATCGGAGAATTTGAGATTTTCTGTAAAAGGGTGGTTGCCTCTCTCTGCTATGCCAGTGATTTCCATTGAAAACCAAAAAATCGACAGCTCTTTGAAATAAATAACAACAACAACAATATACCCAATGTAGTCCCACAAAGTGGTATCTTGGAGGGTTGAATGTACGCAGTTCGTACCACTACCTTAGAAGTACAGAGGCTGTTTAGATAGACCCTCAGCTCAAGAGACGAAGTACAAAGCAATATAGAGAAAGAAATAACATGTTCCGTGTTATCCAAACACGCCCTTTTGGACTATGTTCAATCATTGTTTTTAGATTATCTGAACCCGTATCTTGGCGGGGCGACATGGTATGACTTTTGTATAGCAAACTGGTGTCTGCAGCATGGGGGCGTTGCCCATTTCCTTTGCTTTGTTTAGAAAAATACAGCAAATCTGTGTCCTCCATAAGCATTTCATTTCAGCTCTAAAGAAATGAGGCACAGGAGAAAATTTTGGGGATTTCTGGGACGTTTGACCTTCTCCAACTTGCCGATGATTTATGTGTTAAGCGAAACACCCTTCTTCTGTGCGTGTATGTATGTATGCATGTTCATGTATTTTGATGGACAATCCTGTTTGGATGGTTGTTCTCAGGGGTCGTTTGGTTGGAAATAAGTTATCCGGGGATTAATTATCCTGGGATTAGTTATCCCATCCTCAAGGTGGGATAGAAATAACACTTCAATCCGGGGATAACTAATCCTGGGATGGGTTATCCCATGCATTTTATTCCAACCAAACATGGGCTAAGCTCATCCTAAAAATTAATCATGGGATTAGTTGTCCCTCTATCCCTTCTACCAAACGAGCCCTCATTGTATTATATTCTATTGTATTAAAAAGGTAGTCCGGTGACCTGAAGCTCCCTCTATGCGCGGGTATGAGGAAGGGCCGAGCCACAAGGGTGTATTGTATGCAACCTTACCCTGCATTTTTGCAAGAGGCTGTTTCCATGGTTTGAAATCATGACCTCCTAGGAAGGGCCGAGCCACAAAGGTTTATTGTATGCAACCTTGCCGTGCATTTTTGCAAGAGGCTGTTTCCATGGTTTGAAATCATGACCTCCTAGTCACATGGAAATAACTTTACCAGTTGCTCAAGGCTCTTCCCTTCCCTTCAATTGAACTGTTTTGTTGCTTGGGAAAGTTGTATAAAAATGTGGAGATGAAATATGGGGCTATTAAAAGTACAGTCCCTTAAGTTCATGGCTAGGTCTTTAATTGGGCTGTGATGATTGATTTTTCTGAGCTAGATGGTATCTGGATTTGATAGGCCGTATCATGGCGTGGCAGTCTGATTTCGGGATTTGCAGCCAGGACGGTGTTGAGATTTTGGTGCCCCAGATGGAATACAGATCTGAGCCTCAAAATCTTTGTTATTTTCATATCTAACAGCAAATACACAGTGTAATCCCACTACGTGGGGTTTGGGGAGGGTTGAGTGCATGCAGACCTCACAGCTACCGTAGAGTTAGGGATGCTGTTTCCGATAGACCCTCAGCTCAAGACACAAAGTATAAAGCAGTATAGAGAAAGAAATAACACGTTCAATCAAACATATTCTGTGTTATCCAAACAACGCCCTTTTGGACTATGTTCAGTCATTTCATTGAGATTATTGGACCAGTATCTTGGTGGGGCGACCTGGTATGGCTCTTATATAGCAAACTGGTGTCTGCAGCCATGGCGGCGTTGCTCTTCTCTTTTGCTTTGTTAAGAAAAATGCAGCAAATCTGAGTCCTCAACAAGCATTTCATTTCAGTTCTAAAGAAATGAGGCATTTTGGGGGTTTCTTGGGTGTTTGACTTTCTCCAACTTGCCGATGATTTATGTGTCGAACCAAATACCCTTCTTCTGTATCTACAACAACAACAACAACATACCCAGTATATTTCCACCAAGTGGGACCCTTATTCTGTATCTGTGTATGTATATATGTTGATGGGCAATCCTGTTTGGATGGTTGTTCTCATTGTATTGTATTGTATAAAAAAGCAGCCCCTGCATTTTTGCAAAGAGGCCGTTTCAATAACTTTACCGGTTAATCCAAGGCTTCCTTCTCTTCGATTGTATTGTATTGTTGCTTTGAAAAGCTATACAATAAAAATATGGAGATGAAATTATAATGGGGTGATAAATGACCTCAATTGTCCCTTAAGTTTAGGGTTAGGTCTTTAATGGGGCTGTGATGATTGATTTTTCTGAGCTAGATGGAATCAGGATCTCATAGCTCGTATCTTGGCGGGGCAGTCCGATTTCGGGATTTTGCAGCCATGACGGTGTTGGGATTTTGGTGCCTGAGATGGAATACAGATCTGAGCCTCAAAGTTTTGTTATTATCATCTCTAACAACATTAACATACCCAGTATAATCTGGTGAGAAGGGTGGTGTGTACATAGACCTTACCCCTGCCTCGTGAAGGTAGAGAGGCTGTTTGTTATTATCATCTCTACTTGACCAATTTGTTGTGTTCCAGTTTTCAGCTTGCTTGCTGTTATTTGAGATGGGAATATGGTGGGCTAGTCTTTTGTTTTTCAGTGCTTATCTTTGACTCTTGTGATGAAACGTTTTGTTGGGGTTATTCAAATTGGTTGCTATTTGAGTAGGGAAGTGATAAAGCATGGGACTTTATGTTCTTGATATGGAATCACTAATCTTGTCTGAATTGCAAAAACATGTGCATTGTTTAGCGTATTTTTTTTTTAAATTGACCGTGTTTACAATATAAAGGTGATCCAGCCCAGAATGATATATATATATATATAGGTATTCTTGGAAGTTAGTTGATCCCTCTTATCTTAAAAAATCATGCAATTATAATAGTTTGTTATTTAACATGCATTTGTTTAGTTGGTTTCTGAAAATTATTACATGGAAGACTTCTAATATTCCAGTCTGGTGTAATTTCTTGACATCCATTTTGGCGCAATTTTATACTTTGTTCTTAGAAAAACTATTTTTTGCTACAGATATTAATGTGTTTCCTGGTAATTGCTAAACTCAAAAAGTTTATCTATTGACTAGTATGCCCTTGATCCCACCTCCCCCAAAGTTTTGTCCTATTTTACACACAGGTTGTATCTGAGAAGCAGCAAAAATGGAGCATAACCAAGAAAGGATGAAGCGAACGAGGCGGCAGAGAAATTGGGATTTTCTGTAAACCAGTGGTTGCCCATTGCTGCTTCGCCAGTGATTTCTCCATTAGTGGACCAAAAAAACCGACAACCCTTTGAAATAAACAAGTAAAACATCCAGAAAAAGTTCCTCATCCAAACACACGCTACTACACTCTTCTCTCTCTCTCTTTTTCCTCTCTTTTTTCGCTGCTGATGTTGTAAAGGGGCTATGGTAATTGATTGCTTCCCTTCTGGGATATGTCAATCATAGCAATTGAGAATAACCCGAACTGTATCTTGACAGGGAGACCTGGTTAAGGCTTTGAATAGCAAACTGGTGTCTGCAGCCATGGTGGTGTCGCTCTTTTCTTTTGCTTAGCAAATCTGAGCCCTCAATAACCCATTTCATGGTGAGTCCATTCTCGGGCCGGAAAACCCATTTACGGGTTTGAGTCGAATGAGGCATCGGAGAAAATTGGGATTTTCTGTGTAGGGTGGTTGGCCATCTCTGCTAGGCCAGTGATTTCCAACCAAAAAATCAATAGCTCTTTGAAATAAACAACAACGATATGCCCAGTGTAATTCCACAAAGTGGGGTCTGGCGAGGGTAGAGTGTATGCTTACCTTAAGTGCATGCAGACCTTACCACTACCTTAGAGAGGCTATTTCCAGTAAACCCTTTCTCAAGACACAAAGTACAGAGCAGTATAAAGAAAGAAATAACATGTTCAATCAAACATGTTCTGTGTTATCCAAGCACACCATTTTGGACTATGTTCAATCATTGCATTGAGGTTATTGAACCGCATCTTGGCGGGGCGACCTGGTATGACTTTGTATAGCAAACTGGTGTCTGCAGCCATGGAGCTCTCTTCTCTTTTGCTTTGTTAAGAAATACTGCGAATCTGAGCTCCCAATAAGCATTTCATTTCAGCTCTAAGAAATGAGGCATAGGTTGGGGATTTTTTTGGGTGTTTGACCTTCTCCAACTTGCCGATGATTTATGTGCCAAGTCAAATACCCTTCTTCTTTGTGTATGTATGTATACATGTGTATATATGTTGATGGTTTGGATGCTCGTTCTCATTGTATTGTATTAAAAAGCGCAACCTGATGCACTAAAGCTCCCGCTATGCGCGGGGTACGGGAAGGCCAGACAAGGGTTTATTGTATGCAACCTTACCTGCATTTCTGCAAGAGGCTGTTTCCACGGCTTGAACCCGTGACGTCTTGGTCACATGGCAACAACTTTACGTGTTACTCCAAGGGTCCCCTTCAATTGTATTATATTGTTGCTTTGAAAAGCTTTACAATAAAAATGTGGAGATAAAATTATAATTGGGTGATAAAAAGGACCTCCATGGTCCCTTGAGTTCAGGGTTAGGTCTATAATGTGGCTGTGATGATTGATTTTTTTGCTAGATGGAATCAGTATTTGATAAACTGTATCTTGGCGGGGCCGTCCTATTTCGGGATTTGCAGCCATGACGGTGTTGAGATTTCAGTGCCTGAGATGGAATACAGATCTGAGCCTCAAAATCTTTGTTAGTATCATATCTAACAACATACCCAGTGTAATCCCACAAGTGGGATTGGGGAGGATGGGTGGTTGTACGCAGACATTAACCCTGCCTTGTGTAGGTAGAGGGGCTGTTTGTTATTATCATCTTTATTTGACCAATTTGTTGTGTTCTAGTTTTCAGCTTGCTTGATGTTATCTGAGATGGGAATATGGTGGGGTAGTCTCTTGTTTCTCAATGCTTATTTTTTGACTTTTGTGATGAAATGTTTTGTTGAAGTTACTCAAATTTGGTCCTTGCGTAATGTGATTTCTATTTGAGTAGGGAAACATGGGAGTTTGTGTTCTTGATATGGGAACCAAAATGAATATAGGAATATATTTCGATAGTTTAACTTTTTTCCTATATTTGGTAAAGCGGGTGGGGGCGGGGGCGTGAAGTAGAGTTTGAAAGAAATCACTAATCTTCTCTGAATTGCAAAAATATGTGCAGTTTTTAGCATAAGCTCTTTTTATTTTTTCATGTTTACAAGATAGAAGGAGATATAGCCCAGAATGAAGAATGAGGCCGACTAGAAGTAAGGTAATTCTTGGAAGTTAGTTGATCCCCTCTCCCTTATCTAAAAAAATCATGTAATTATATAGCATTTGTATTGAAAGGGTGGTTGCCTCTCTCTGCATTCAGCCAATGATTTCTCCTAACAACCCTTTGATCAATTTTAAATGGAGGGTTTCTATGCTCTTCAACTCTTTCTTTTGAATGCTTTCGACGAAACATTTTAACGTTGTCGATGGGTGCGGTAGAAGCGACGGTAGTGAGTATATGGGATGGCTTGAAAGAGGCGATTTTTGCCAATTTAGTCCTTTCTGAACTGATTAATTAGGTATGTGAGGTTATCCGACTCGTATCTTGGCGAGCATGCCACCAGATTTTCTGGTGGTTTTTGCAGCCATGGTGTCGCCGGACTCTCTTGTTGCCTGAGTTTAAACACAAATGTGAGCCTTACTTTCCCTGTCTGCTTAGGGGCAAAAAGGTTAGGGAAATGAACTAATCAAAAACTCAAAAGGGAAAGAACGAGGTTACAGAGAGTTTAGGGTATTTTCACTGAAAGGGTGGTTGGCCCTCTCTGGAAGCCAATGATTTCTCCATTACTGTAAGAAACCCCAACAATCCTTTCATCTCTTTTTTGATTACCTTGTGTCCGTGCCAGCTTTCGCGCACGTCGACTAATTTCACGGGATACCTGCCAACTTCCACCAGCAATAGATACCAGGTAACTCTGTCCTCCAAGGTTAGGAAAGATGGGAAGAATCACCTAATGTTTGTCACTAATGTTTGTCACTGTTGAAATTTGAACCTAAGACCTCATTGTTCTCAACCCCAAGGTCACACTCTTGGGGTGCCCTTTTTATCAATTTTAATAGAGGGAGTACATTAACAGTTTGTTTGATGTTTACATATTGTTTCAAATGGTTTCTATACTCGTCCTTGCTATGCTAATACAAACAATGCATTCTCTATTCTCTAATGCGTCTGCTGGAGCATTAAGTGCTGCTAGTGGGTGAGTATAATTGGTGGCTTGAAAGAGGCAATGATGATTTTGTCAATTTTTAATTCCTTTTGAGCCGATTAATTAGGCATTTGAGGTTATCCCACCCGTATCTTGGTGGGGCATGCCCCCAGATTTTCTGGTGGTTTTGCAGCCATGGCGTGGTTGAACTCTTCTTTCCTGAGCTGAAGCATAGATCTGAGCCTCAATTTACCCGACTCCATTACTGTAAGAAACCCAATAACCCTTTTCTCAAACTTTAACGGAGGGAGTATTATAACAGCTTCAGGGTACTATATAGACGAAAGTTCAGGGAAATGAATAAGTCAAAAGCAAAAGCTTGGAATTGACAGAAAGGCTATAGAGAGTTTAGGATTTTCATTGAAAGGTTGCTTGCCTGTTTCTGCATCAGCCAATCATTCTTCTATTACTGAAAGAACCCCAACAACCCTTTTATCAGTTTTAGTGGAGGGAGTAATATTAACAGCTTGTTTGGAGATAATTCGGCCTGTATCTTGACGGGACATGCTCCCAGACTTTCTGGTGATTCTTGCAGCCATGGTGTTGTTGGACTCTCTTTTGCCGGAACTTAACACAGATTGGTGCCTCACTTTCTCTATATCAATTGGAAAAATATTATTTAGGGGTCATTTGGTATTGAGGATGAGTTATGTAGGTGTTGCTGAGTATAATTGATGGCTTGAAAGAGGGCAATGATTTTTGTCAATTGTTAGTCTCTTCTAAGAAGGTTGATCGGGCATTTGAGGTTATCCTACCGTATTTTGGTGGTGTATGCTTTTCAGGTTTTCTGGTGATTTTTGAAGCTATGGCGTGGTTGGACTCTCGTTTGCTTGATCTTAACACAGACCCGAGCCTCAATTTTTTTCTATTCAGCTTGGATTTTTCTTATATTTAAGGTGTATTTGGCATGACTAAAGCTGTTTCATGAAAACTAAGGTGTATTTTCTCAACTAAGTTTCTTACTTATGTTTTGGTGTATGGTTAAGTAGAAAGCATTGCATTACTCCGTCCATTTACTACTATTACTTGTTCAGTATTTCAAAAATAGATTTCCACTTTTAACATATCAAAAAGACTTTTTTTCCTGTTTTACCCTCAATATTAATTACTTATTCCCCAAATCATTTTCAAAGTCTTTACAATTGACTGCTTGAAAGAGGCGGTGATGATTTTACAACATCCAGTGTAATCCCACAAGTGGGGTCTGGGGGAGGTGGTGACATTTTGTCGATCTTTTATACCCTTGTCAGCTCATCAATTGAGCATGTGGGATTATCCGACCTGTATCTTGGTAGGGCATGCCCCCAGATTATATGGTGGTTTTTGCAGCCATGGTGACATTGGACTCTCTTTTCTCCTTAGGTAAATGAGCCTCAATTCATGGCTGCATTTTTTAAAATCTAGTCATTAGCGTAATTGATGTTTGGATAGTAGAAAAATATTACTAAAAATTACATAAATACACAACTTATGTTTCTAATATTACAAAAAATTTTAACTCCCTAATCATATTATAAAAATCCCAACATATACACAGAATACTATTTATATGTTGGCTATGTTAGGGAGAGAGAGTAAAATAATTAAAAAATTGGGAGAGACTGTAATTACTTCCAAAAGGTTAGTATTTATGTTATTTATAACCCGTGAAATGCAAGCATATGGGGGTCTATTTCTACAACAATATTTTTTGTTAGGACCCAATCCTGCAATAATATATGCACAAGTGTTTCAAGGAATCAGGTACTACATGATTTACGGGATCTTTTCCGGTTAAATTTTCTCAATAAACTTTGGGAAGATAAACAAAGCAAAAGCTCAGAAGGCACAGAAAAAGAGGCGATGATGATTTTGTCAATTTTTTACTCCCTTTTGAGCTGATTTATCATGCATTTGAGATAATCTGACTTGTATCTTAGCAGGGCATACTCCCAGATTTTCTCGTTGTGTTTGCAGCCATGGCGTTGCTGGACTCTTGTTTTGCCCCCAGCTTAACACTGATCTGAGCCTCACTTTCTCTATCAGTTTGGAAAGTATTCTATGTTTAGGGTTTGTTTGGTTAGAGAATGGCCAGAGTTATGCAGACGATCTTGAGTATAATTGATGGCTTGAAAGAGGCGATTATGATTTTGTAAATCTTTTATACCCTTATGAGTTTATCAATCAGACATTTGAGATTATCCTACCCGTGTTTTGACAGCGGATGCCCCAGGGTTTCTGGTGGTTATTGCTGGCATGGTGTTGCTGGGCTCTCTTTTTGCTCAAGCTTAGCATAGATCTGAGCCTGACTCTGTCATTTTGGAAGATGCTACTTTCCCTCGGGCTAGGTAGAAAGAAGCTGTTTCTGATAAGGCTCTCGGCTTGAGAAAAGCATTCTCAAAACAAGTTCGAAAAATACTAGAGTGAAACGCTATGTTGAAAAAACTGAGTGGAAAGGCTTCGTGTGGAAGCTGTTAAAGAGTACCTGCAAGTGTGCAAGAATTCTACCCATATTGGAAGCGCCAGTTGAGAATCAGCATCGACATGGTATCTTCTTGGCAAGGGCATTCTGAACTTCTGATATTCCATCAACTTAAAATTGAACCGCCTCTCTATTGGTGGCATTCTTGATGGAAGTTTCCTTCTTCCCCTGATTATGCGCTATTTCTACTAAGATGTCATGCATCTTTTAACTTTCCAATTGTTCGGCCATATGTATTCACGACAGAAGCACCGACTCTCTCATTCGGAAGTTGTGATTGTCCATTTTCATTCTCCGTGCTTCCTTTCTTTTCCTCTTTACTTTTTTCTTTTCTTTGTTGCAGTATTGTTGTTAATGGAAATTTTTAGTTCATTTGATACACGAATGTCAGTGTTTCTGATTTACAGATGCATATCAATCCCTATCCTTCAAATTGGAGTACAAACTTCAAAATCATAAACTCCAGTTCTGAACCTATTAATATTTGGCACGACTTTAATGGTACCGACAGTGTCGAAGCATATTGCCTGGATTCCGACTTGCTCCACACTACCGGTTTCCTGGCCATCTCTTGGCAAAGTCGAGTTAGAAGTTCACTTTGACTCTCCATCACTATCCCTCTTACTTAAGAATATTCATTCGCTGAAAACAGCCAATTTGTATGGTGCTTGTGTTCTTCCTTTGATGAAAAGAGGACACTGCCCACGGAGTAAAACTTCAATGCCGTTGGTATTTCTATAATTGATTTTTAAATATCTTTTTTAAATTGGAAACTTGTGCAGACGGACTGCTAAGTTTGATATGACCAAACACTGATTCTTGGTATGCTGAATCGATATTTTGTTGTACACCACCCCACAAAGTGAGTCTTTGAACATTGTTAGGAAAATTCCGCATCTCACATTTATATGGTCGTCTCTTTATCATATATGATAGGCAGTATATTGATTACGTTATATATCTGTACCATCACTTGCTATCTTTTTTGAGGTTAAAGTAAGGAAAAATTACTTAGAAACTACTCCTTAATTTTTTATTATTAATTAAAATTTCATTCCACTAAGTTAATTACAAAAATCCCTTCTAACACATAAAACCTTAATATTTGCTGATATATTACAACCCACCCTATTTTTGCGCCTCCAACTCCTCAAAACTCGCCCAAAATCATGGAGAAGTATCCGATATTTTTTACCAACTCAGCAATTTTGAATTTCAACCGTGTTATCTGCCACTACTTCAAATTTCAACTTTCAATTACAACCTCCATTAACTTTCTTCTTAAAATTTATAGGAGGTAAGTTTGTTTTCATCATTTTTTTGATTACAAAGATAGCGATTTTTTTGTGAAAATAGATCGAAGTATCGTAACTATCTCACTATGATGAAGAAACTACGGGAGATTGCTGGTAGTAGCAATAAGAAGCATATTGTTGCATCTGCGAAGAGGAAAAGAAAGCAAGTTAATTTTTTTTTTTTTTTATCAAAAGTATGAATTATACGTATCATATGAATAAATAAGTCTTCAAATCTGGGGTTTTGATAATAATAGAGATGCGTTGCAGATGACCATATTGTATTCATACATATCTGTTTGTTTTGATACATCATAAAATTTAGGCGTGATTTTGGTTCTCTCTACACCTGATACATTCAATATATTATGTCTGATACATAGAATCTAGATCCAAGTCTTAATAAGACATTGCATGCTTTTTGACATATAATTCAACCTATATGTGATTTTGGTTCATTTTTATACCTGATACATTTAATATACTGATTATGATGTATAGATCTATTTTCTGATCAAACTATTGAATGTTTTTTGATACATAAAAAGATTTTTATGTGATATCGGTTTCACATTCCTTATACATTAAATTTTTTACGCCTCCTACATTTAATATATGTATGTGATATGAATTTCGTATTTCTGATACATTAAATTTTTTACATAGAACGAAAGATATATATGGGATATGAAATTTGTACTTTTGAGACATCAAATTCTTATATTGTGTTTAATTTTTTTCTGAACGCAGGGGATGAGATTTTTTATGATGAACATGGAATGAATGATTGGAGGAGAAATTAGTTTTGGAAGGTTATGATTGATGAAGCTTGATTTAGCTATTCAAATTTCAAATAAAGAAGTTGTTACAAATTTTATGTAATTAAACAGACACAATCTTAAATTAAGTGTGTTAATTGCTAAATTGTAGGCACTTTTATTATTTTTTTTTATGTCCAATTAATTAGTTAGTAATGTATCATAAACTTATGTATAGGAGATTAAATAATGTATCATATCCGAGATATCATGTAATTAATTTAAAAGTTGGCAGAGAGAGTAATTAGGTAACAAGATGTTGGGATTTATGTAAAATGTGCTTAAAATAATCATTTACCTATTATAACATTCATTTGTCTAATATGAAATCAGTATATAAACTGGTTTCAATAAAATTTACCAAACTAATTCATGAATTTCATATTATGTATCATTTTCATATACTAAAAATAGTTATAAGAATATATCATTTCTATGTAGAATCTTATATATACCAATTTTAGTTGAGATCTCAAAAATTAAAAATCATTTAAAATATGATTTTGTTATGTATAAACTGATTTCAACTTAATCATATAAAATAGTACATGAATATTAGGTTGTATATACTTTTTACAGATAAAAGGTAAGTTATTAATATATAATATTTATTGACATAAGTTTTCATGCGGTGATTCTACCATCAATATTATTACAAACTTAAAATTCATGAATTAGAAATCAAAGATATTATACTAATTCATAATTATAGAGAGATTGGGTAAGAAGAAATTATGGAGAGAGAAGGAAAATATTTATTTTACTTTTAAAAATTGAATATAAATATAATTGAAGAAATAAAAAAAGACATGCCCGTTACTAGGTTTCATAATTTTAGCCACATAATAACTAACTCCTATTAAAATGGAAGATTTTCTTAACAAAAATATCTAAAAAAAAAACATTTTTTCCTTAATTTTTTTTTGTTTTAAATTTGTTATTAATTTTTTTTTCTTTTAAAAGTTGCTATTAGTTGCAATCTAAGAATTATTGCTATGATTTGCAATATATAATTTAAGAATTGTTATAAATGTATTTACATTATAGTGAATGTCTATCAAGAATATAAATAAGATCTATCAAGATCTAGTTAATATCTATCAGGATTCTGTCTTTTAGTTAGAAACTATGAGTAAATTTCTCCTATAAATAGAAGGGCTAAATTATCCTTAAGTACCGATCTTAAGTACCGAAAAGAGAATCACTTAAGAGAAGTAAGAATTACTCTTTATTCTTTCTACTCTTCTTCTTTATTACTCCCTCCGTTTCATAATAAATGAATTGTTGGATTTTGACACACAGATTAAGAAAAAAGCATTAAAGACATAAATTTAACACAACTTTCTATTTTTACTCCAAAAAAAAGAAAAAGTTGACCTTGTAATACCTTTTCAAAAGTTAATTGGTTATCAAATCATAAGGGTAAATTTGAAAAAAAGTTTAATGATTCACTTATTTTGAAACACCAATAAATACCCCAACAATTCATTTATTTCGAAACGGAGGGAGTATTTCATAATAAGAATGTATATTTAGATTTTTTTTTTCAAAATATTCTGCATCTTCTTGACAGAAATAAAATTTTTATTAATTAGGGTGTGTTTGGTATGATGGAAAATGTTTTTCAATTTTCTCATTTGATTGTAATAAAATGTTGAAAAAATATTTTCCACAACAACTCATTTTCCTCAATTTGAGGGAAAATGACTTCCCTCATGAGCCAGGGGAAGTCATTTTCCAGAAAATGACAAATGTGACTTATGACTGAAAAATGACAAATGTGACTTATGACTCCACCTCCACCCTTCTTCCCCACCCCAACAACACTCATATTCACAATACTAAAAAAATTTACATTACTCGAAAATATTTTTCACTGTGTTTTGCTTCAATTTTTCACTGCTTGAAATAAAAAATAGTGAAGCCCGAGTTTTTTTCATTTCTAATGTTCGTTGAATGTATTGTTATTTTTATATGCATAGAGAAAGACTTACCTATGTTATTTTTCTAATTACGTATTTCATTTTGTCATCGATGTAACTTGTTTCACGAGATTGAATAGGTTTGTCGTTCCGTTATATTTCTATTAATTATAGTATCTTGAGATTGTTCTGACAAAATGTTGAAAAGTGTCTCCTATATTTGCTAATTAATAGTTGCTTAAATTTAGTGATTGTAATATTTTAGTATTCGATATTGATATTATTTGTTATGCTTAAATTTGTTCTTACAAATTATTGAGTTGCTAGAGGCACTGATATACTAGTTAACAGTTAGTAGTATTTTCTAAAAAATACATTTTCTCTTACCAATCAAACAATAGAAAATATTTTTCTAAAAAATATTCGTTACTCACCAACCAAGAACTATAAAATATTTTTCGAAAAATATTTTCCATTCACCAACCAAACATGAGAAAATAAGTAAAAACCAACTTATTTTCCAGGAAAATATTTTCATGGAAAATGTTATCCATCATACCAAACACACCCTTAATTGAAAAAGAAGGTCTCATTTTTGGATTCTTTTGAATGCCAGAAAAATTATCAAATTTATGACAAAAGAAGGTAATTTCTCTTCACAAGATGCGCTATTTGTGAGGATACTTGTTTTTTATAATCAAACCTTCTAACAATGTTCATTAGTAGGTACCACCATACAAGATTAATTTCTATTTCTTGAGTTTCATTCATTATTAGAATGTCGTCTTTAAATTAAAGAAGTTCAACTCCCAAAATTTAAACTAGCATATATAAATCGGGATGGAGGGAGTAGTAATTTTCTCTGCTGGGGAGAGTAGAAGATGATAGACTTTCCTATTGTATACTATCATTCTATTGTATTGGATTCATTGGTGCTGCATGTCTGAGTTCTGAATTCGCACAATATGGCTAGACCTTTCTTTTTAAAAGAGTGCCTATATGCTGTTTGGAGAACTAATGCAACAGATTCCTCAAGATTCAAGAAAGTCTGTGTATACCAACATCTTTTGGTAGGAATTTTTTGCACTTACACAGTAGCAAGGAATTGATTCATTCTTGACCAAAATATTGTCCCCTGCTTTATATACACCCTAATACGAAAGAACAGTATTATTGGCCATGCTTTGTACAAGTGCACTCAAATTTCACTTATGGAATTACGCTAAATTTATCATTGTTGCTTTTTGCCGATATTGTATTGGACAAAGTTCGGATCTAGAAAAAAAGGACTAATATTGTGATGCTTGGCGAGACCAAATACGAAGAAATGTCTACACGTGATCCGGAGAGAACAAAGGAGTGTCCCCCGTATGTCGGCCTCGAATATTTGTCCGAGCAAGACCGGTTTGTAACTGCGCATTCGAGAGAATCCACACTGGGAAGAATACATCACAGATGGACAGCCACAGGGGTGGCAAACGGGCGGATTGGATTGGATTTGGACGGGTTAACTATGGATCGAGTAAAAATGGTTTGGATTGCAATCCACTCATATAAATATGGATAAATATGGATTTGGTCAAATATGGATCGATTAAAAATAGTTTCAACCCATTTTAACTTCTAAGCCAAAAACTTAAAACTTCTATATCATATCAACTTGACTTTTTTTCCATTTTTTTTAGTTTTTTCTTTTTATTTTTTTTGCCTCTCTTCTACATGTAGCCTCTATTTTTTTTTTTCATTTTTT
>NC_061113.1:219413001-219445665 GCF_002878395.1 Capsicum annuum
TTTTTTTCTTTTTTGGTTGTATTTTGTGTTTTATATTTTTTTTATTTTCGAAGAACATGGTTAAGTCGAGTAAAAATTATGGATGATGACTAAAATATCGTAACCACTCAGTATATTTGTTTTCACCATCATCTTTTTTCTTTTTCCTTTTCTCCATTTTCCTTTTTTTTTCTTTATTTTTTTTCTTCAATTCTTTCTTTACGTTTTTTTCTCTCTTCTATCTCTAACTTCTACCTCTCTTTCTATTTTTTTTTTCTATTTTTGGTTTCCTTTTTTTTATGCTAACGAAAATACCATAAGCGCATATTGATTTATATTCTCCCAACATTTATAATTCGAGGGCTATGTGGATCCTCAGCCATATATATTTTAGTCTCAAGAAAATACAATTAATTCATATACTTTTTTCTGTTTTTCATCCGGTGTCCAGTGCCTGCATTGAAGCCCCGACTAATTCGGATCGGGCGTTGCAGGGCCCATTAAGGTGACAGCACTCCCAATAGGGTTTTCTCCATAACCAGGGTTGTACCCTCGACCTCTGGTTAAGGGTAGAGCAGCCCCATCCACTGCACCACAACCCATGTTGATTTTAATTCATTTACTTATTTGTATATAAATATCATTCAAGCCTGTATTTACTACACCCATTTTATGGATCTCACCACCCAAAAACCAGCAACTTCAATCACTACCACAAAGATTTTCACCACTCCTCCCCTTCTTAACTATTTCACATAACAAAAGTTCATTTCACTCTTTCCTCTTCATCTATAACTTCAGCTAGAGTAGTATCCATACATAAAATTTTAACATTAAAGAACATCTACTCTTTTATCTAAAACATTATTACAGTTCCATAGCCACTATCATCCTAACATAAGGAGGGTCGTTGAGGAACTAGAGTACAAACATTAAGAATAGGAGTGATACTACATAATTAGGACTCATATTTATCGTACTACTAAGGTGTGACCTGCAAAGTGTGAGATACCATACAACAATTCAACTTCATAGAAAACATATAGATCATAAATAGAGGGTCGTTCAAACCTACACATAGCATAGCTTGAGTTCTTAGGACTGGGCACAATGAGGAAAACAAGGGCATATAGCATGAGTCATATAACATAAATCCAAGATTCATATATTTACAGAATAAGACAACAATTGTCGCTTTAAGCCTATTGCTTCTCATTTTAAGAACTGACAATGGTCATGAGTTTGCATAGATAGCATCACTTTAGGCTAAGACATGACATAAAATGATTTTGTAATATATGGATAATATAGTTTCTTAGAACTAAGCATAAAGTAACACATGAGTTTATGGATTATGAGTGCCATAACATAGAGCTTGAATACTTGACAACTTTGATTGTTGAGAGAAATTATTGATTCTAGTTCATGGGTTGGACACCATAAGTTGCATAGAGAACTCAAACCTTAGGCATAGGCATAATTTGAATGCATAAGACATTGGTAGAATGTCCTATTGAACTGCAGTAGGAGGGATTTGCTAGGATTAAAATACATTTATGATGATTATTCCTTGAAACTCACCACCATGGAAAATTTAAGATCTATCTTATTCTATAATCTCCCCTTAGCTCAAAGGTCACTATCCTAGACTCGACGACATTTCCTTTTATTAAATCTACAGGCACAACACAATACAATGGGGCGAGGGAGGGGTATCACCATACAGATGAATGCCAAACTCCCTCCCCACCCCCAATAACTATAATATAAAAACACTACCCTGAAGAGATACTAATCTTAACTTTTGTTAGCCTTTGTATCCATCACCCTATAACTTACACTCTCATAGGCATACACATCCACACTTCTTAAAAGATAATAATAGATTCTCCACTCCTTAGTACAATAACATTAAACCTCTAATTGTATAACCTTACAATTTAACAAAATTGTAAAACCATACCAAGGGCTCACATTGTCTATCTATATTTTCCTTAATTCAGCTCTAAAGAACACCATATGAAAAGTCTCTAGTCTTCTTCATATCAATACAGTCAAGAACATGAACTAGGTACAAATGACACTCTTACACTTAAAACCTCATCTAACAACATTTTACCCCGGGTTTAACTTATTCTTATAAACCTAATACTCTAATCCATCTAATGACTTTGCCATAATTAATCATTTCAACACTAGTCCTTATTCACGACTTCTTAATTTTTGTACCACCCCCTATGATTGAGGTAAGAAGATGGACTCTAAGTTGAGGGCAAAATTCATATCCTCAAGGTGGAGGAAAAAACTGAGTTGGGTCATGCTACAACATTAAATCAGGAGCTACTTGGGAGGCAACCCAAGGTATTTTGTTGATTGTATTCATATTATGTGATTGACATTAGATCTTTGCACCCATGGTGCCACAGGTCTATTTCTAACTCTCTTGTTTTGGTTTGATGCATTGGGGACATTGCATGATTTTAAGTTAGTGGTGGGGCTACGTGTGGGTGTTGATGTCCTCTTGGAGTTTTTGTTGCCATGCCTCTTTTCCCCGGAGTCTTGTTCCTAGTTGAGCCGACATGTTTTGGCGTATTGTGATTTGTTGTAAAATAGTGTAGTTGACTGGGAGTAATACAAGTACCTGAGACAGTTAATATGGTTTTGTCATTTTGTGAACACCTCTCAAGTGGTCTAAATCATTAACTATGTGATTTGAATCTAATTGTGACCACTGTTCATCTTTGTATGGTATTAGTTCTAGTAACTTGATAACCATTGCTAAATAAGTGCATGAACCGGATAAGTAGTAACTTGTGATATACTTGTGTGCCATGTGCATGCGAGATCTTACTTGGTTCCCTTTGTATGTTGGATTTAGAACTTGCTCGGTTAGTGTTACTTAGGTTAAAGGATAGAGGTTAGGAAAGGATCATAAGCCATTTTGATATTAGCCCACTTTATCCTAAATGACCTTCCCTATATGCATAATATCCCTCGATCTCTATTTTGAGCCTGAGGCCTATTTCTTTTTATGATACCCATCACCGTCCCATTTTTATATCATAATGAACTTGTTTTGGCCCTGGTCCTCCTTAGATACTCTGCACCTTGACTTAGGAAAATGGCCTAAGTTGAGGGTGGATATCATAGAGGTGCGTGATATAAAATAAGTATGAAGAAAGGAAGATCAAAACAAAAGAATAAAAAACTGGGTATGGTGGAAAAGAATAAGAAAAGAAAAGTTGTGAAAAGAAAAAATGATTGTCAAAAAGACCGCACCCATCTTGAATATGTATGATCAAGAAAAGAGAAGAATAGAAAAAGGTTAATAAGTAAGACCCCAGAAACTAGTGTAGTGTCAAAGAGGCTTAGTCATTTTAAATATCATCGAGTATCAAACCAGCCACTAGCCTACATTACAAGCCAAGGAGAAGACCTATAGTAATCCTAGTTGACCTGTCTGAAAGTCTTGGTAATGAAAGTAAGGGCAACCCTATGGTATTCGGTAAACATTGATTGGAACTTTATTCTGAGAGTGAGCGTCTTTTAACTGTCCCCATGGTTACATATGTGATGTTTGATAAAAGTGAAGTGGCACTACTTTTTAGTTAGGGCACACTAGTTACGTTGCTAGTTTCTAACTTGTTTGGATAGTGTAATCTTGGTACATGCATGGTTTCTATTGCTAAATTGATTCCATATATTGATTCCTATGTGTCGCAGTGTTGTTCTTCAATAATATACATAGTTGTTTTCAAATTAATTGACCTTGGAGATGGTGAAGATGTTTTGAGATAATATAGATGATTGATTGGAGAAATTACTTTTTATTCTCTTGGTTGAGTTTTAGTTGCTTGAGGATAAGCAATGATTTTAAGTTGAGGGTGTTGATGTGTGAGCAGATGCTAACACATTTGAGGCTTTTAACTGACAATAATTGCAAAGTCTTAGGCAACTTTTATCATTTTTGATCGTTTTATCTTTGATTTTGCAGTGGAAGTTAAGATGTGATAATGCTCAAAATACACTCTTGAATGGGTGTAAGTGATTGTTGCCAATATAAAACCAAACTAGGTTAGGGTCGAATCCCACAGGGAATAGGGTGTGAACTTCGAGTTGTTTACAAAATAATTTACTGGTAGTTTGTTGTTTCCAAAAATGGGGGTTTGAGTTTCACAGAGAATCTATTTTCACTTTAAATTTAAATGTTTGTAATCAATATGTTATGGAATAATCGGGATTATGTTCACTAGGGCTTACGGTACATGATAGACACTAAAATATATTCAAGGTTGTCACGTAGTTAGGATGAAAAGTTATCTTTATCAATGGTATGCTCAAATGTATCTCGACGTATTCAAGTGTCTAATTTCCTAATCCTCTCGGACTTAGGGAATCGCTTATCACCACACAAATTTTACCTCAGGTTAATCAACCTTGTTACAACGCTGATTATTAAATGAAGCCTTTTTGAGTCCCTGTTGATAATTCATTTCGTACTGTTTATGATTTATTTGTCAAGCAAACCAAAGTAGGTACGCCTATTGTTTGCAACCAACACACATAAGTTATAACATCAGAATTACCAAGAAATCCTAACACCTATTATACCTTGAGTAATGACTTAACACCTTATCATGACCTAACCTTAGATCCCACAATCCAGATTAAAGGAGTTTAGCTACTCATGACGCAAGAAACAAGCATGCAATTTGAATTTATAACTGAAAGAATTAACTTACAATGATGAATAAAATCAAAATAGAATTTGTATTCGAATCACAAGGCAAAAACACCAAAAAATTGTTGTTCTTGAAATAGAGAGAAAAAAAATATCGTCTATTGTCTCTCAGTTATCGATCCTTAATTCTTTGATGATGATAATAAAAACCCTTAAACAAGTCTTTAAATAGTCACCCTATATAAGGAAATAAAAATTAAGGTTTCATTTTTTTTCTTCAAAATAGACAACGACAATATTGACGGCGTGTCAGACGTCTGATGGCGTGTGCCAGATGTCATCAAAATTTCCAATGAATTGCTATATTCTGATTCTTTTGATGGTAAATCTGATGGTGTGTCAAATATGTGATGGCGCATGAAAAATGTCATCACATCTTCACAGGAAATCAGCATAATCTGCCTCAGGTTGATGGCAATTTTGATGCCTTATCACATTTCTGATGGTGCTTCAAATATGTCATCAACTCTACTTCAGCTTATTCGCACCAGATTTCAGCTTATTTATTCTTCTTTCCTTTGGTTTCCTCCCCGATCACTTGTATCTGCATTAAAATAATAAAAATAATCAAATACAACAAAAGTTGTTTAAGACTTCGCAATTATTCAAAGTTAAAATCTTCAAATATGTTAACGTCTGCTCAAACATCAACACCCTCAACTTAAAACAATTACTTGTCCTCAAGCAACCAAAAGATAACTAGGAGTATACAAAGTACAATTTGGCAACTAACTACTCTTATCAGTTTAGAATATATGCACCATCTCCATGATCTATCAAAGTATTATTTGAAAACAACCATGCAATTCACCGGTACCTAGATATGGCAAAAATACCAGCAATAACAACCCAACATATACCCAAATCACATTATCCGAAAAAAGCAGTTATTAGTAACATACCTAGTGTGCCCTCACAACAAAGAAATCCTTTTTTTTTCTTCTCAGATTTACATGTATAACATAGGGATAAACATAAGACTCACTCTCAGAATGAAGTTCCAACATTGCACATCAAATGCCATAGTCTTTCTCTTATAGTCAGTACCTAGGTCTTTAGACAGGTCAATTAGGATCACTATAGGGCTTTTCTTAAGCTTGTAACATAGGATAGGGGCTAGTATGATATTCATGGTATTTCAGAGTGGATACACCTCCTTGGCACTACATTAAGTCTCGGGGTTTCAACTTTTGACCTTCTTTTATTTTCTGTTTTATTTGTCAAGCATGCTCAAGATGGGTTCTATCAGTTCAAGCAATCAGATTATCTTTTCTCAACTTTTTTAGTTTTTTCTTTTCCTATTTCCTTTTGATTGCACCCAACTTCTTATTCATTTTTCTTCTTTTACCTCTCTTTATACTCATAATGCATCATGCACCCCTATAATAGCCACCCTCGACTTAGGTTATTTGCCTAAGTCAAGGTGCACATGCCCAAAGAGGACCGGGGCCAAGATAGGTTCATTGTGATATAATGGGAAGGTAAAAGGTGTACAAGAAAGAACTAGGCTATTTAGGCTCAAAAGGGGATCAAGGGATATTATTCACATTTGGATGGTCATTTAAGCTAAAATGGGCGAACATGCAAAAACAACCTACGATCCTTTCCCAACGCCTATACCATGACTATGGTATGACTAACTGGGCAAGTTCTAGATTCAACACACAATGGGAACTGAGAAAAACCTTACACTCACATAGCACACAAGTATAACGCATATCACTACTCGTCCGTTTCATGCATTTGTTTGCTACAGGTTATTTATTTGCCATACTAATTCCATAAAAAGATACACAGTGGTCACAATGAATGCAATTCACATAGTACAAAATAGATTAAATCACTGGAGAGGTACTCAAAAATCACAAAATAAGCCAACTGCCTCAAGTACTTGTACCACTCCTAATTATCTACAGAATATGTTACAACAACAGCTTACCTCTACTCCCTCAACTTAAAAAATAAAATAAAATGCACTAAGGGTTAGGGTATACCTGAAGACAGTCAAGAATGTGGATCCTGGGTCCCTGACACTGCTACAGTATCATTTGCTATCTTCTCGCAATTCATAGCATCTGCCTTTGTGGTGGTTGGAGCCTGGCTGGATAAAGCACCTGAAGCCCTAGGAATCTTGCCTTTTTGAATTCTTCCTTTTTGCCTTCTTCTTTGCATTCTTTTTAACTTTTCTTTCTTCTTCACTATCTGGCTCATCTCTTTTATTCTTGCCTTTCTTTCCCCCCTTTTTCTTCTTTTTCTTTGGGGAGTCCACAGTGAGATCAAGTATAGGAATTTCTTCCTCCACATAATGCATAGCCAAACCTATTGGCACCATAGTTTGGTGTTGCTAAAGCAACTCAACTTCAGCCTTCACCTTATCCAACGCAACCTTGAACATAGAAAGATCAACACCTGTCATCTCTTTTGGTCGGGCATTGAATCTATTCTCTAAATCTGCCACCCGCCAGAAAAAGTCATAAAAGATTCAAGTGCAGCCTTGATTCTTTTGTCCACAGCAGCAACAAACTGTTTGGTAAAGGCGTGTAGCCTGGTGGTGGTGGTACAACTTTAGACCTTTGCGCCCCCACATCTGGTGCTGAAATAGTCTCAGTGACTGTAAGATCTATTGCTCCAACTGCATCTCGATCAAGTTGTAATCCTGGATAAAGTTCATCTTTTTTGACAGGGTTGTGGGTCTTCTTGGCATGTAACTCATCATTAATACTTCAAATCTCAGGTACATTAGCTACCTCACACAACCTAGTAATCAGTCATGGAAATGGATATGCAGCATCGAGTCTTGTAAGCCGAATCTTGATATCTTCTACTATAATCTCTCTGAAATCCAAGGGAGTTCTATCCATTAATCTTGCAACCAATATCGTTCAATCAACCCCTATTATGTTGTCTCCCTCGATGGGTATCAGATGAATCCGCATGAAACCCTACCAAAATCTTACTTCTGTATTTAGGGATGCTTTGGTTATCTTTTCTACAGGATTATTCAGACACTCAGGTTCTCCATCTGGTATGAGATTTGCTAGCCGTTTGCGTTGATTTTCCCAATGCTTTAACCGAGCATAGAAGGTAGGAGAAGTGGCTCATCGGACGAAGGCTAGACCATGAAGAAACCTATTTATGGTGGCATCTAATATATCCACCCTCACCCCACGTACTTCAACTTTGGTCAGTAGAGGCTTATCTGAAGTTCTATCCCTATCTTTGCACATATTTTCCACCGTAGCCTCGTAGTTCGTATAAAACTCCCTGACTAACGAAGGATAGTACAAACCACTTCCCCTAGTAGTCCACTCCAGGCCATAATATTTGAGTTTTTTGCATCAGCTCAGGGTATCTGATCAACCCTGTAGTGATAATCTTCTGCTCCTCTAAAATTGGCCTTCTAGGACTTCTTCTATCAATTTTGCGAAGTCTGCCTCAAAAGATCTTTTCAGACCCAGGGATTTTACATCTCGCATTATTTCTAATTTTGGGGTTTTTGTATTTCACCAAAGTTCCCCTTACTGGAGAATCCTTATCACTTTGTTGCTCCGATAATGGTGATTCAGACTCAGTTTCTTCAGCTGCCGGCTTCTCAGAATCCTCATTTTCAAATTTTTGTTCAGTGTCCTAAGACTCCTGCTCAGTGTGTTCTGATCCTTGTTCCTACGATTCTTGCTCAGATGAGGTTGTTACCTTAGTATCATCAGTATCCTACACCTTAATAAGCTTAGGTGGAGGTGGTGCCTTTTGACTAGGCCTCTTTCTTGTCCATCTGACCAATGGTTCATCGTCTTCATAATCAGAGTCCTCATTGACAAGTTTTTGAGGTACACTCTCTTTAGCCTCTTTCCTTGGTGTGGTTGGATTCTTTTTCTTGGGTACCATGCTCAGTTCTGCAACAATATAAAAATCCTCTAAGTGTCCACAATCAAACAAGAGAAGAAGGATCACCTCAGTTTAACATCATTACTATTTTTTTTAGTTCGGAGGTTTGACGGCCTTTATAAATTACCGTCATGGGTGTGAAGGTGCTTCAAAAGTGTCATCGACCTTTTACAGAACCCACAATATTTCCTTTTTAGCTGTCACTTAGGTGAAAGGGCGTAAAAATTGTCGTAAAACAAAATTACAACTTCCAATTCCTTTTTACTTGATTTTTCATCTACCATTATTCTCAATTTCACTTTAGGTCATGTTATTTATCTGAAATTTCAATGAAGTTGTACAGCATAACACTACAAACCCTAGTTTTCGAAAGATCTTGAAACATGTTAATGGTTTCATCTCATTCCTTTGAAACCAAGGTTTTTGGTAGTTCACAATTTATCTAAAGAAAGATGAAGTTGAAGTTTTTCTCATACCTGAATCTCAACACTTAGCTGGTGTACTTTGAGCACCTAGAATTTCGAGTGAGAGAAGACTGAGATGAGAGAGAGGGAAGGTTTCTTGACTTAACTCTCAAGCTTCAACTTACAAGAAAAGTTTTAAAACTTGCCTTAGATGGAAATAAATTTAAAAAAGGAAGGGAAATAACGAACTAGGGAAAGAGAACCAAAACTAAAACAAAATTATCTATAGTACGCGGGAATGTGAACAGCTGTTGTTGGGCTGGGTTAGCTCAAAAATTTTAAACTGGGACCAACTTGTTTGACGGTATTTTTGACGGCGTTTCATAGATCTGATGGCGCTTCAAAGTTGTCTTCAGCCTTAACAGTATAAGGCTTTGACTTGATTATTTTGATGACATTTCTCATGACTTGTCATACTTGTGACATCCTATCAAAATTATTTTCAACCTTCTTAAGCTGACTGCAACCATTTCACCTGCTTTGTACAACTCTTAGCTACAAAAATTTAAAATACTAGTGCAATAAAATTAAAACTTTGGGTTGCCTCCCAAATAGCATCTTATTTAATGTCGCGACACGACTTAGTTATCTCGACTACTCAGATTTTATCAAGATACCATATCGATACCTCATTACCATTTTCTTGGAACACATCCACAACCGAGAAGATATTTATCTCCCCTAACTACTTCATAGGAGGATGCATTTTAAATCTGGCTTCCTTTTTCCCATACCTGAACTTTAGCTCATTGAGCTCCATATCAACCAATACTATTTCCGTGACTAATAGTGGTCTACTCAAAATGATGGGTACCTCAAAATCGACATCCCAATCCAATATCATAAAATCTGTAGGAAGAATAAAGTCATCCATCTTTACTAATACATCATTCAATATACCAACTAGTTGTTTCACCGATCTATCTGCCATCACAAGACACATCATTATGGGGGTAGGTTCCCCCAATCCAAGCTTCTTGTAGATATCAAGTGGCATCAGATTAATACTTGCTCCTAAGTCATATAAAGCTTTGGTAAACTTCATGGACCCAACTGTGCACGGTATAGTAAATGCTCCAGGTTTAGGCTTTTTCTACACTAAGGATTGTGAAAAAACATCACTACAGTGGTGGATGTTGTCCACCGGCTCACAACTTACCTTCCATTTCCTTGTCAAAAATTCCTTCATAAATTTAGCATAGGTTGGCATTTTCTCAAGTGCCTCCATCAATGGCACATTCACTGTTAGTTGTTTCAGTATTGCCATAAATTTGCTAAATTTTTTGTCATCTTCTTTCTTCTTCAATCTCTGAGGAAAGAGAGGTGGTGGTCTTGGCATTTCTTTCAACACAACTTTCTTTGCCTTATATTTTCCTTTATCAGATATATTCACAAAACTACTCAACTTCTGAGATTCTACTAAATCATCTACCTCAGGCTCAACATCGACAACCTCATCAATCAAAGCTTTGCCTATAGAAGGGACAGATAATACCTTACCACTTTTGGTGGTAATCGCCAAACACGAGCCATAATTCTATGGGTTCTGAACTGTATCACTAGGTAAAGTGCCAGTTTTTCTTTGGTTCAGTGTAGCAGAAAGTTGGCTCATCTGCTGCTCCAACTGCTTAATAGAAGCAGAGTGTGAACTAACCAACTGAATGAGGGTAGAAAATTCACTTTTCATAGTAGTTACCCCCGAGTTGGTAACTTCAACTCCCTTAAATAGTTTTTCCATCATTTTCTCCATGGACATCTTGCCTGAGCTAGTTATTGCAGCATCCCGACTTCCAAGAGGAACATATAAACCACTCCTATCATTATTGTTTCTCCAGTGTCCCTACTCCTATCTTTATAATCTGGCTTGTCATAGAAGTTCTGACCTTGGTTCCCTTGGCTATTGCCTCGAAACCCCCCTGATTACTCACATAGTTTGCCTCTACATCAACATCTGTAGAAACAGTACCTTGAAATTCCACAGCCTTAACTATTTCAGTCTTTCCTGATAAAAAGTTCTTGGCCATCAAGTCCATCTGTGTCTTCAAATGGGCCATGTCCTAATCTCATCTTTATCCCTTTTACGCTGCTCCACAGTTATGCCACCAGCAACAGTTGGGCTAGCCATTACAAAAACCATAGTGTGCCAAGCCTAACTTTTCTTGGTCATTCTATTCAGCTTGTCAGAAGCATATCGAAAAAAGAGGTCAACGAATGAACCACAGCAGCGTTGTCAACAATTGGCTTTGTCACAGAGTTGAACGCTCTATACAAAGTCTCTATCAAGTGGAAGTCCTTCATGTTGTGAGTCGGACATTGTGCAAGCTTCTTCTTGAATCTCTCCCAGGTTTCATGCAATGCTTCAGTCGAGAGCTATCTGAAGTTACTGATTTTGTCCCTCAACAGTACCCTTCTAGATGGTAGAAAAACTGTTCTAGGAATGTATCTTTCAATTGTCTCCAATTTGTTATAGAATCAGGCTGTAACTCATTCAACCACATTGTTGCCTCTTCAGATAGAGACAGCGGAAACAACCTCAACCTTATTGCATTCTAGCTAACTCCTGATCGTCAAAAGATTTGCAAATAGTTATGAAGTTCACTAAATGCATGTTCGGATTAGCACCCGGTAGGCCTCCAAATAAACTTTTTAGATTCAGGAGTTGGATCATGGTGCTTGTTATGCTAAATTTTTTACTCGGTGCCAATGGTGGAGGAATGATAGCACCCGTTGCACCAGCTTCGTCCACGCCTTCATCTTCTTCATCAGCCTCGTATTGAATAGGCTGTTGGCTATACCTTCCTCGGATTGGATGGTTTCTATTGACATTTCGCTGGACTGGTGTAGCAAGTTGCTCTGGTCGCCTTGGGTTTTGAGGATTCAGCAATTCCTCATCACCCAAATATTTGTCGTCAGGGTTCTGGTTATGTGCAGGGTGACCTAAATTTTGTACATTCACCTGAGCCCTGGCTAAAGCGGCTAGTCTGTCCACCTCCTGTTGTTTAGCCATTCTTCCTATCAGTTGAGGTTCTGAATTGATTGGCAATAACGGTTCTCCGGAACTTCCTATTTTTGGCAAAAACAATAGAGTACCTACAATTGACAAAAACAACAAATAAACATAAATCTAGAAAACTTAACAAACAACAAATTATCGCACATAAGCTTTCAGTTTACAACTATATTCCTAGGCAATGGGTCCATTTTTTGATAACGCTCAAATTAGACTCTTGAATGGGCGTAAGCAATCATTGTCAATATAAAACCCAACTAAGTTGGGGTCAAATCCCATAGGGAATAGGGTGTGAACTTCGAGTTGTTTACGAAATAATTTACTGGTAGTTTGCTGTTTCTGAAAATGGGGGTTTGAGTTTCACAGAGTATTAATTTTCACTTTAAATTTAAATATTTGTAATCAATATGTTATGGAATAACCAGGATTATGTTCACTAGGGCTTACGGTACATGACAGACACTAAAATTTACTCAAGGTTCTCATGGTAGTTAGGATGACAAGTTATCTTTATCGATGGTATGCTTAAATGTATCTCGACCTATTTAAGTGTCTAATTTTCTAATCCTCTAGGACTTATTGAATCGCTTATCACTACACAGATTTTACCTCAGGTTAATCAACCTTGTTACAGCGTTGACTATTAAACGAAGCCTTTCTGAGTCCCTGTTGATAATTCGCTTCCCACTATTTATGATTTATTTCTCAAGCAAACCAAAGTAGGTACGCCTATTGTTTGCAACCAATAGACCTAAGTCATAACATCAGAATTACCAAGAAATCCTAACACCTATTAAACCTTGAGTAATAACTTAACACCTTATCATGACCTAACCCTAGATCCCACAATCCAGTTCAAAGGAGTTTAGCTACTCATGACGCAAGAAACAAGTATGCAATTTGAATTTATAACTAAAAGAATTAACTTACAATGATGAATAAAATCAAATGAGAACTTGTATTCAAATCACAAGGCAAAAAAACCAAAAAATTATTGTTCTTGAAATAGAGAAAAAAATATCGTCTATTATCTCTCAGTAATCGATCCTTAATTCTCTGATGATGATAATAAAAACCCTCAAACAAGTCTTTAAATAGTCACCATAAATAAGGAAATCAAAATTAAGGTTTCAGTTTTTTTCTTTAGAATAGACGACAACAATCTTAACGGCGTGTTCCAGATGTCGTCAAAGTTTCCAGGGAATTTCTCTCTTCTGATTCTTCTGATGGCAAATCTGATGGTGTGTCAAATATATGTCGGAGCATGAAGAATGTCTTCACATCTTTACTGGAAATCAACATAATCTGCTTCAGGTTGACGATAATTTTGACGCCTTATCACACATCTGACGACGCTTCAAATATGTCGTCAGCTCTACCTCAGCTTATTCATACCAAATTTCAGCTTATTTATTTTTCTTTCCTTTAGTTTTCTCCCTGATCACTTGTATCTGCATTAAAATAATAAAAACAATCAAAAACAACAAAAATTGCTTAAGACTTTGCTATTATTCAGAGTTAAAAGCTTCAAATATTTTATCGTCTGCTCACACATAAAGATGTAAGAGAACCAACAATGATGGAAGTAAAAGAGTTGAAATCTGAGCGAATAGAAGAGAAGTGTAGCTGACGACATTTCTGATAAGTCGTCAGTACTCTGATACGTTATCAACTTCATCATCAGCCTTAAATAGAGAATGGGATTCAGCTAGCAGAAGTGTCGACAATATGTGATAGGCCATCAAAGTTGTGATAAGTCGTCAAGATCGTCGTTAGCCTAAGGCAGAACATGAGAGTTGAAGTAAATCATCGACGACATCAGAGATAAGTTGTCAAATATTTCATAATCCATCACGATGCATTGTCATCCTAAGGTAGCGAATGTCAAAAGTGAAGAGAATCTGATGAGATCTATGATAAGTCATCAGACTCCTCATAAGGCATCACAAAATATCGTCACCTATCTGAGAAATTACTGAACTCTGTTTTTTTTCCCGTAATTAGGGGGAACTATTTAAAGTATTGTTTTGGATTTTCTTGGGGGCTGGTACTCGACAATTTGGAACTTAATCCTAGGGAGTTTATTTTTTTTTGGGATCTTAACTTAGAATTCAATATTCAACTCTTTGATTGGGTTTGGAGATTTTGCTCCTGAACTTGGAAGAGAATCAACTTCAGACTTTATTTTTGTATGTTTAATTACTTTGACTAATGAATATAATTGTTGTCATCTCTTTCTTTCTTATGTGGAACTTAAACCCATAACTAGGGTTGTGGGATCTATGATTATTCCTCCGTGGATTTAATATTTGGTTTGGGTTCGAGTGATTATGAGAACATCTTGATAATTCTTTTGTATTAATTATTTTTTGTTAGTTGCAAACAATAGGCCTTGTTTACTATTGATTTGCTTGAGATAAGAAATCAGCCCTAGTAAGAAGTGAATTATCAACGAGGATTTGGAAAGGTTAAGTTCTCATCTAATGATTAATGCTGTAACAAGATTGATCAACTAGAGATAAAATCAGTATGAATAGAATGCTTTCCTAAGTTCAAGAGAATTAGGGAGTTCAACATCTAGGTAGGTTGAGAAACACTTAGATGGACTGTCCAAAATGATAATTTGGTGTTTCCCATAAGTCACGAGAATCCAATACTACAACTGTTATTCAATGGAGAATTACTAATCATAGTGATCACAACTCTAGTTTCTCTATATCATTGATTTGAAACATTGCAGTTTAAGATTTGAGCTCTGAAGCAAATTAAACTTTAACATTTGTTTGATGATTGAAAACCCCCATTTTATCTTTTTGTATCATTTGTTTGAATTTGACTTGTAGGTTTAATCTCAAATTAGTTTAATCGTCACTCACATTGTTTCCTATGGATTTGACCCCTACTCCAAAGTTGGGTAAATATATTGACGATGACCGCCTTGCACATAATTGACGTGTAAGTTGAGCGTTATAAAAAATGGCGCCGTTGTTGGGGAACAATTTGGCGTATTGAGTTGGTTTAGAAATTTAGTTTACTTACTTGAATTCGAGCTTATAAATATTTGTTTAGTTTATTTTTTATTTTATTTTATTTTTATCACACCTTTCTTGAGATGTCAACCTGGATAGATGGTTTTTTGAGTGATGACGATTCTTGTGGCGATTCTTGTTATTATTTTGGGGGACCTTATTTTGAGGCTTTCTATCCATATTTAACTAGAAGTGCATGGAATGGACCTTCACAATATGATACGAATACTATCCTACTTACTTTAAATTGGTGTTTGGCTTGTGGTCAAAGTGACCATACTGAATATATGTGTGCTGTCATGATTCAAGCGAACAAATTGATGAAATGAATTTTAGAGAATGAAGAATAGTTGTGGGATGAGCTAAAGGAGTTACCACTCCCACCATGTTTTCAATGGCTAAACAAAGAAGAATATTAGAAGGACATTAGCCAATTTGAGGAGAAAACTCAAGAATCACAACCACTCATTGTCATCTTGATCTCAAGACTGACATTGAGAAGGTGAATAAATCTTAGTGCATAGTAGATAGTGTAAATTTTGAAGTAGAATTAGTTAGGAATCATCTAAAATAGTGTTTCTAAATTTCCACATTATGTTTAGATGATATCTTGTCTGTGGAATCATCTAAAATAGTGAAAAGTGTGAAGATGATGAACAAGAATCCTATATTCTTTATTTTACACTTAATAAGCAATATAAAAACATACCTCACTTTAAGGCCGAGTGGTTTACCACACTCAATCCATTACTCAACTTCTTAATTTTTGTACCACCCCCTATGATTGAGGCAAAAAGATGGACTCTAAGTTGGGGGTCAAATTTATATCCTCAAGGTGGAGGACAAAGCTTAACTGGGTCATGCCGCGACATTAAATTTGGTGCTTTTTGGGAGACAACCCAAGGTATTTTGTTGTTTGTATTCGTATTATGTGATTGACATCAGATCTTTGCACCCATGGTGCAACAGGTATGTTTCTAACTCTTTTGTTTTGGTTTGATGCATTGGGGACATTGCATGATTTTAAGTTGATGGTGGGGCAACTTATAGGTGTTGATGTCTTCTTGGGGTTTTTATTGCCGTGCTTCTTTTCCATGGAGTCTTGTTCCTAGTATAGCCGGTATGTTTAGGTGTATTGTGATTTGTTGTAAAATGTTGTAGTTGACTGGGAGAAATACAAGTACCTAAGGCAGTTAACATGGTTTTGTTATTTTGTGGACACCTCTCAAGTGGTCTAAGTCTTTAACTGTATGATTTGCATCTAACTGTGACCACTGTTTATCTTTGTATGGTATTAGTTCTAGTAACTTGATAACCATTGATAAACAATTGCATGAACCAGATAAGTAGTAACTTGGTATATACTTGTGTGCCATGTGCGTGTGAGATCTTACTTATTTCCCTTTGTTTGTTGGATTCAGAACTTGCCCGGTTAGTCTTACCTAGGATAAAGGATAGGGGTTAGTAAATGATCATAGGCCGTTTTGATATTAGCCCACTTTAGCCTAAATTACCTTCCCTGTATGCATAATATCCTCTGATCCTTTTTTTGAGCCTGAATAGCCTATTTCTTTTTATGATACCTATCACCGTCCCATTTTTATATCATAATGAACTTGTTTTGGCCCTGGTCCTCCTTGGACACTGTACACCTTGACATACAAAAATGGCCTAAGTTGAGGGTGGCTATCATAGGGGTGCATGATGTAAAATGAGTATAAAGAAAGGTAGAGTAAAAGAAAAGAAGAAAAAGTTGGGTGCGGTGGAAAAAGAATAAGAAAAGAAAAGTTGTGAAAAAATAGAAATGATTGTCAAAAATTCTGCACCCATCCTGAATATGTGTAATCAAGAAAAGATAAGAATAGAAAAAGGTTAATAAGTGAGACCCCAGAAGCTTGTGTAGCGTCAAGGAGGCTTAGTCACTTTAAATATCATCGAGTATCATTCCAGCCCCTAGCCTATATTACAAGCCAAAGAGAAGACCTAAAGTTATTCTAGCTAACCTTTTTGAAAGTCTTGGTAATGAAAATAAGGGCAAGCCTATGGTATTTGGCCTACATTGATAGTAACTTCATTCTGAGAGTGAGCATTTTTTGATTGTCCCCATGTTTACATATGTGATGTTTGATAAAAGTGAAGTGGGACTACTTTGTAGTGATGGAACACTGGTTATGTTGCAAATTGCTAACTTGTTTAGATAATGTAATCTTTCAATATGCGTGGTTGTTGTTGCTGAATTGATGCCATATCTTGATTCCTGTATGTCGCAATGTTATTCTTCAATAATATACACAGTTGTTTTTGAATTTATTGACCTTGGAGATAGTGAAGATATTTTGAGATAATATGGATGGTTGACTACCGAATGTATTTTGTATCCTCTTAGTTGTGTTTTTGTTGCTTGAGGACAAACAATTGTTTTAAGTTGAGGGTGTTGCTGTGTGAGCAGATGCTAACACATTTGAGGCTTTTAACTTAGAATAATTGCAAAGTCTTAAGTAGTTTTTGTCATTTTTAATTGTTTTATCTTTGATTTTACAGTGGAAGTGAAGATGCAAAAGAACCTACAATGATGGAAGTAAAAGAGTTAAAATCTAAAGCAAATAGATGAGAAGTGTGGTTGACAACATTCCTGATAATTCGTTAGCACTCTAATAAGTTATTAGCTTCATTATCAGCCTTAAACAAAGAATAGGATCAGTTAGAAGAAGTGACGACGACATGTGATAAGCCGTCAAGATCGTCATTAGCGTAAGTTAAAATATGAGAGCTGAAGTAAATCATCAACATCATCTATGATAAGTCGTTAAAGATCTGATAAACTATCATGCTTCATCGTCAGTCAAAGGCAGTAAATGTCAAAAATGAAGAGGACCTACGACAGCTATGATAAGTCGTCAGACTCCTAATATGGAGTCACAAAATGTTGTCACCTGTCCGAGAAATTACTGAACTTTGTGATTTTGTTTCCATAATTAGGTTGAACTATTTAAAGTATTGATTAGAGTTTTCTTGGGGGCTGGTACTCGACAATCTGGAATGTATTCCAAGGGAGTTTACTTTTCTTTTTGGGGCTCTTAACTTAGAATTCAATATTTAACTCTTTTGATTGGGTTTTGAGATTTTGCTCTTCAACTTAGAAGAAAATCAACTTCAAACTTCATCTTTTGTAAGTTTAATTACTTTGACTGATGAATATAATTGTTGTTATCTCTTTCTTTCTCATGTGGAACTAAAACCCACAACTAGGGTTGTGGAATCTATGATTATTCCTCTATGGATTTAGTATTTCGTTAGGATTCGAGTGATTGTGGGAACATCTTGATAATTCTTTTGTATTAATTATTTTCTGTTGGTTGCAAACAATAGGCCTGGCTTACTATTGATTTGCTTGAGATAAGAAATCAACCCTAATAAGAAGTGAATTATCAATGAGGATTTGGGAAGGTTAAGTTCTCATCTAATGATTAATGTTGTATTAAGATTGATCAACTTGAGATAAAATCAGTATGAATAGAATGCTTTCCTAAGTTTGAGAGAATTAAGGTGTTCAACATATAGGTAGGTTGAGAAACACTTAGATGGACTGTCGAAACTAATAATTTGTTATTTTCTACAAGTCACGAGAATCCAATACCACAACTGTTATTCAATGGAGGATTACTAATCATAATGATCACAACTCTAGTTTCTCTATATCATTGATTTGAAATATTGCAGTTTCAGATTTGAACTCTGAAGGAAATTAAACTTTAACATTTGTTTGATCATTGAAAACCCCCATTTTATCTTTTTTTCTATCATTTGTTGGAATTTAACTTGTAGATTTAGTCTCAAATTAGTTTAATCTCCACTCACATTAGTCCTTTTAGATTCGACGCTGGCTCCAAAGTTGGGTAAATATGCCTTGTACTTAATTGACGTGCAGGTTGAGCGTTATCAATAAGCTTGTTCATATACTAACATGTTATGATTTCATCACTTTATGCACATGAACATTCTATCAAACACTTGGGGAACATAACTTTATGCACATAATCATGAATAACATATAAACATGGCAACTATAATGTCCAACTGACAATTCCATGGGTTTGGTATGCATTTCATATAATTCCCCAAAAAATACTAAACTAATTTCATGAATCATATAATAATCATAGATTTCTTGATGATAATCACATGAATGCAAGGGCTCATATGCATGAATAGTAATTGACTGGATAATATTAAGTAAATGTATATAAGACTACGTGAATAACTGATACTTCTGAAATCACTGAGTATGCAATACTGTGGACATATATAGATGTATACTGTATCTAAACTTTTCTGAAGCTAAGTACTGAGTCCTGATGACTGAGTAATTGATATCTAAAGTTACTGATAGCTGAATTACTGATGCTGATTGACTGTGTCTGACAGTCTTGATTCTGTAAAACTGAACTGGGTTCTAAACTGAAGACTGAAACTAAAACTGTGGGAGGTAATCATCTAACCGATATGCCCCTCTCTAAACTGATTAGGGTCCAACCTATAACCCCAGCTGGAAGGGTGATAATACAGTGCCACGGGTACTAATACTAGAAAACTAGGATGCCAAGCCTAACTAACGGGTGACACTGGGTAGATCCAAGCCTAATTTGATGGGTGACCCTGGAGGTAGTCAAGCCTAGTCTGATCGGTGAATCCTCATCCTGCAATGGCTATGCAGTTCTGTAGTACAGAGACTACTAATAATGACTCATCCTATCTGACGGGGAAGCCATCATCCCTGCAATCACTCGATGCTAAATCCTACTCCTAACTGAATAGACACTGACTTGTTACACTGGACTGAATTCACTGAGTTTCTTGAGTGCTATAACTGACTGAGTTCTATTGTGTTCTGTATCTAACTGAGAGTACTATTAATTGTGACAATACTGACACAATTTTGTAACTTACACGGGCTCTTAATAAACAGCTAAATTGTCGGCTACTAAATACCCCCAGAACTCGATAGCATGAAAAGTAAAGAATCACATGGTCTTGCAAAGCATAACAATGTATACATGTTCATATTTCATCTTTAGAGATATTTTATCAAATACTTGTAGGGCATAAGCTTGTTCATCTACTAATAAGTCATGGTTTCATCTCTTTATTCATACGGACACTCTATCAAACACTTGGGGAGCACAAATTCATGCACATAATCATGGATAACATATAAACATGGCAATTACAATGCCCAACTTACAATTCAATGGGTTTGGTATGCAATTCATATAATTACCCATAAAATACTAATCTAATTTCATGAATCATATTATAATCATGGATTAAAACCCAATTAACATTATAGACACATTAATCAATTTGTATTTTCAATAGTTTATTAAGATAATCACATATTCATCACACATGATTTTCAATTTCATGAAACTTGCACTTATATCATGGATTAAAACCCAACTACTATCATGAACATGAATTCAATCTAATTCAAACATGGAAATCATAAATCTGAGATCTTGTATATTTAAAAAGGGATTCATGGACTCTATAAGTGAAAGGAACCCATCGATGAACACCTAACATGCCTGAGAAGAAGAGTTCTTGAAGGTTCTTGAAGAGATTCTAGAGGATTGACCTTGATTCTTGTACTAGGATTTTTGCCTCTTATGAGAAAATGATTTAAATTGGAGAGAAACTAAATGAATAATGGTGCAACTAGGTTTATTAGGGTTTAATTTCATGTAAAAGGATGACTAGGGTCGTGGAAAAAGACTCAAATACCCCTGGGATAATTTAAAAACTCAGAATTTAAAACTGGAAATTGACTGAAAAATCCCAATCTGGGCCCTTGATGCAATGCGACGCTATTGTACTGTGTCACTGGAAAGTGGACAACTGGGAATTGGACCATCAACGCGATGCGGTGGAATTGTGTTACCCCATGAATATGACCTGGAAGTTCACTACGATATTTTGGGATCGCATTGGTGTACTGGAAACTAAAAAATGCCATTTTGACATGCTCCACGATGCGCTACTGACCTGAATGACTGTGTTTAACGATTGAAACTTAAAATCGCCATAACTTCTCTCTCGATTATCGAATTTTTGCGAATTTTATATCATTGGAATGCTAATTGAATTTCCTACACAATGGTAGGATCTACACTAAAAATTAATGAGTGTTTCGAAAGTTCTATATATGAATATCCCTACACTGGGACTTAGATTATGCTAAGAAAATACAAGGTGTTACAAAATGGCTTGGGGTTCGAGTCCACTTTCTTAATATGATCTGGAGGTCTGAATGGTCAAAACGGCCTAAGGTTTGAGTACTCTTTCTTAATATGACCAGGAGGTTCAAATCTTCCTTATTATATATTGTGTGAGATTTGATTTCCCTATATCATGGTACATGATCGAGTGCTTAAGTCACCTTAGTATATCCGTGGGAAGTTCAGCTACTGGAACTGGGGCTCGGCCAAGGATTAATAACTAGAGCCCATATATCCCGTAGGTGTTATTAATATGATAGCTAAGATACAGGACCCAGACTAGTATTTCAAAATGCATGCTAAACCTTGTTTCCTTTCCCAACACAATATGTATGTATATGTGTGTGTGTGTGTATAGTTTCATATTATGGTTGACTTGGCTTTGAATAATGGCTCTATTTTATCCTTATCCTTAGTTACATGCTAGCGCTCCAACCACTCACCATCTCCGGATGTTGTATCTTCAAGCGATACAGACACCGAAACTTCTTATCGATGTAGACGACAGAACTTATTCTTATTTTCCTTATGAGTAATTAGGAGTTCATGTCAGTTCTTGAATTGACATTGAAGTGATGAGCTTCCATACTTCGCAAGGGTTTATTTCAAAGTCTTGTTATCATTTTTCATAGACTTAATTTAGACATTGTTTTTGCTATTATCGTGGGCATGTCCTAACATATTATTGAATTTGGATTTTTATAGGCTTTGTGGGTTACTATGTACTTGGGTGTGTTGGATTAGTATGTTGTCTTGATGGATTGATTTAGCCACTTCTAAGATATGACTATTAGTCTTATTTTTTGCTATCTTGTTATATGTGTTCAGAGTTTATCTGACATTTTAGGTTGATGTGATGAATAGGTTAGGTGAAGGGGGTGATCTCCGGTCCACTTAGGATTTGAGAAAACCTTCATGGCCAGGCTCTGGTTTGGATCGTGACACTACATTTCTAAATACATACTCCCATCTTTGAGGACGTTCTACCACTTATGGATCATAACAACCTAAGTTACACTATCCCTCGAATGGAAACTCTATTCAATAATCTAGGTTCGCTCTCCTCTCATAAGTGCTATCTATAATAAAGGGTTAAAGAGAAACCTAAATACATATTATATTATATCTTGACCACACAACTCCTATAGATGAGGACATAAGATTTAACATTAAAGGACTTAATACATAGTACGGGCTTCTCTCAAGACCTTTGTGTGATTTCTGATGTTTTTGATAGTTAAATCAAAGAGCATCATATCGGCAGGAATAGAGTTTTATCACTTATGTATACTCAAGATAAGATATATTTGGAGGATCTTAGAGTAAAACATGAATCAATATAAGTTTCTAAGAGGACAACTTTACTGCATGATCTAGAGTATGAAGAAGGGAAACATTACCTAAATTCCCTATAGCCTTCTGATTATAAGTGTGGTGCACATCATACCCATAAATAAGACTTTAATACACACGGCTCAGACACCCTAGAACACTTGAACCGGTCTCAAACACCAAGTTTTTAATGCCCTAAGACTACCCACAGGATATAGCACAGTGCTTAGAACCACAAGTGATCCCAAACTAACCCATGGTACTGACACAATTCGTGCAACTAAATAAAAATACATGAAAATATAAATACCACGTAGAAGCAAGATCATTAGTTAAACTTTTCAATACAACATTATTTAAAAACATTTACAACACTGGATTCTACAAAAAGTAAAATGGAACTAAATAATTCAACTTTTACTAACTGCCTATGAAGCCTCTACTAAAACTAACTATAGGTAGTTGGATCATGACCCCTAGCTATCCCTAATCAATACATATGAATAAAATAAAATACTAAATCTACAAACTATCACAACCCAATTTACAGGTCATGATGACACCTACCGATTCCCGCCAGTAGGTAAGCTAATACCATAACTCGAAGATAACACAATTGATTAATTAGGTAAGAATTGCCCAGCTATGCCAAAATCAATGACACAAGATATACATAAATAGTTTTATGATATAAAAAGATAATCAACTATGGATACCCATCCCATGACCTGGTAATATTAAGAGCACCTAAATACGATAGTAAAAGAAATACAACCCAAGAATCTTAAATAGTTAATACATCTGTCTTGAATACAAAAGAATTAATCAAAGATAGAAGGAAACAGGTGACTCAAAACTCTAAGAGCTCACCCTATCTCTGGAATACCATCACTATAAGAACTTAACTTATTGGCGGCAGCTAGTACTCGAATCAACACAAAAAGGTACAGAAATGTAGTATGAGTAATAAAACAATGTGTACTCAGAATGCATCATTGGCTGACTAAGCTAAGTCATAATATAGAGATGATATAATGCAAGATAAACATATCTAAGTCTAGGTACAAAATTGAACCTGAATCATCTCCATCATCACTACATATAATAAAAGTAATCAACCATTATAATAATATACCATAGTGCATCAACACATGTCAATACCATTGTGCATAAGAAATAAATTATTTGAAATCATAAAACAATGCAAACACATTCACAAGCAACACAAGTACAAAGTTGGCACCCATACACCAACTAGTGCATAAAGTAAATAAACCTATCACAGCGTCCTATACCAGCAGAAAGTATACCCAAAGAAATAATAATAATTTATGCATAACAAATGACATATCCAAATATCAACATTTATTGACAATATTCTGCATTTATCAACAATCGAACATTTTGTCATCTTCCACTAGGAAACAACATCGACCATAGGTCCTTATTACTTATTATTATCATCATTAGCCATGTATCATCTACAATCTCTAACTACCATGTTTAAGCTAAATAAGTTTTATTAACTAGTACATTAGAATTCTAGCCATCAAATAATATAGTCACTTAATTGCAATGTCTCAAAAGTACCCCTTGGACGTTACATGGTGCTTAAGACTACGAATAGCCCTAATCTAACCCATGATATATATTCAACTTGAAACTCACATGAAAAGTGAACGAACATTTATAGAAACTGAAGGTAAACAATTCCATATCCTATGTAAATCTTTGACTTTAGAAACTGTAAGAAAACTCTTTGAACTTAAAATGTAGACAGTTTGACAAGCCTAAAATACTGACTAGAGAGCCACTGGGAGAGACCCCGGATGACCCAAACATAAACTAAAATCAAGTAACTAAAGTATGTTCATCAATGAACAAGATTCTGATAAGTTGGGTCCTTGAATTATGTGGACTTACCAAAAGTTGTAATGAAGGTGATGATGTTATAGTAAATTGTGCTACTAGAAATGAGTATCAGAACATACATTATAAGACAATGCAACACCATAGACATATATGTGGGTAGTACTTCTGGAATGTACTAAGTATATGGGGATGAATGCATATGTAAAACATGAACTAAATATATATGCACACTTTCAAATGATGCATGCTAAGCGTAAATGACTCACATTAGAATTGAGTAAAAATAAAAACTGCAAGATCATAAAGCATGGATTAATATGAATAAGCTTAGTGAGCCATAACACTTAGTTTCTAAAATATTTAATTTTACTATTTAGACTCACCTAGCAACAACTAACTCACCCACTAGGGTAGAAACTGAGAAGGTCTTAGGGATATTTTCAAGACCTACCCTAAAATTTACAGCAACCAATGGAGTTACATGAAAGAGATTTAATCCTGGGTCTAACAACACATATATATTAAGGTGAAAGGTACAAAGTATACCAATGACAACATCTTGTGAACTCTCCTTCCCCTATGGTATAATAAAGAATAAAATTGATTTTTATACTGACCACAACCGGTACTGGATGATAAAACCTGTAGAGGAACTGGGCGACCAGTATGTGCTGCTAGATTAGTAGCCTGAGACTGATGCTTAGCATATCTACCTCCTTGCTTAGCATATCTACCTCCTTGCTTAGCATATGGATACTTCTTGATTTTTTGGCCCATATTACAATAACCATAGCCACCCCCTCTACCCATCATACACTAAGTAGGAAGGGTCTTACCATACTTTGTATATGTCGGGTAATTGGGCCTCCCGATTACACTGTTTTGAGACCTAGAATTCAAAGTCCTGCCCCAATGCTCCTGCCTGGTCTTGATTGCAAGGGCATTGGCTGTAGTTAGCATAGGCATTGATGAGTGACCATGATACTTTGAACGACTTCCCTGTCCAAATCTTGGCTGACTATACTCAAATTATCCAATCCTAACTATCTTGTTTCTCTTTTCCCTTTTCTTCAATTTTTCTGCCTCAATCTATTGAGCATAAGTCATCAATTGAGCAATATCAATATCCCCAATAAGCATGGCAGTCCTACTCTCCTTGACCACTAAATTAGACATGCTAGTAATACACTTACTCATATGAGCTCTAGAGTTTGATAACAACTCTGGGGCATATTTAGCTAATTGAGAAAATTTAAGGCAGTACTCCTTCACTTTTATAGAGCCCTCTGTCAGGTTCATAAAATCCTCTACTTTAGCCTCTGTCATCTCATGAGGAAAGAACCTATCTAGAAAAGCATTTTGAAATACCTTTTAACTCATAGGAGTTGCATTTTCACCCCTACCATCCTTCTACATAGTGACTCAATCATAAGAAACATCCTTCAGCCAATAGGATGCCAGCCTACAATCTCTTCTTTAATAATATACTTGATCTGAGTAATCTTTTTCACCTCATCAATAGAGAGTTGAGGATTCTTATCCACCTTTGAACCATGGAACTTAGGTGGATTTATCCATATAAATCCTAAATCTAGGATGTAACTAGGTTACCATTTTGTTAAATTAGGATTGCTGCCTATTGGTTTCCTATAACATTGGCATTCAGAACTTTGGCCAATGCTTGAAAGACAGCCTGAAATTTAGCATAAAATACATTTTCATTCAAAGGGTTTGCATGTAGGGGTGGTTTATCACTATTTTTACATGTATCGGCTTGGTGGGGAGGCATATTCTATTATGTAAAAACATAAGTTAAGCCAGATAGAGAAAACTATATGAAGGATAGATCATGAAAGAAATGATGATTCCTAACTCATTCTGTAGCCTCCTGCTGATAAATGTGGCATGCTTTACATTCATGATCAACACTCTACATAACGCAGCTTACATGAGTCCCTAGGACTCTTTAAAACCTTAGGCTTTGATACAAAGTTTGTAACACCCCAGAAGTACCCCCTAGAATTCATAGGATGCTTAAGACTATTAATAGCCCTAAGTTAACCCATGATATCTATTCAACTAGAAACTCACATGAAAAGTGAACTAGCATATATAGAAACTAAAGGTAAATAGTTCCATAACTTAATGCAAATCTTTAACTTTGGAAATATTAAAAAAATTCTTTGAACTTAAAAGATAGAAACTCTGACAAGCCTCTACTGCTAACTAGAGAGCCACTAGGACAAACCGCTGCCAACATAAACATAAACAAAAATCAAGTAACGAAAGTACTTTTATCAATGAACAATAGTTTGATGAGCTGGGTCCTCAGACTTTGAGGACTCATCAAAAGTTGGGATACAAGTGATGATGCCATAGTCAATCGTGCTGCTGGAAATGAGCACTATAACCTATAGTATAAAACAATGTAGACCATAGACATATTGGGTCAATACTTCTGAATACACTCAGTATGTGGGAGTGAATGCATATGTAAAATATGAACTGAATATATATCTAGACTTTCAAATATTGCATGCTAAGCATAAATATCTCACCATGGACTTGAGTAAAAATAAAGACTGCCATATCATAAAACATGGATAATGAATCATATGAATAACCTTAGTGATCCCAAAAACTTAGTTTCTAAAATCTTTACTTTTACTCTTTCTTATGGGAGATTCTTCTAACCGATATAAATTATGTGAGATATCATGTAGTCCAACGTCTTACCCATGTTGAAAGAGTTGTTCTACCATTTCCATTAAAATAGAACCTTAATTTAAGTGATCACTATACTTCATCCTCACAAGGAAAAGCTTAATCTATGGTGGATGTAGTTTCCAGAAATTTAGGATACGCTCATCTACATTTCTTCTTGGTAATAAATACTACTCCTAGAATATATATACATACATATATATATATATATACACATACATACATATATATATATATATATATATATATATATATATATATATACTTAAAAAATCCACCTTAAAATAGCATAAGGTTTATAGATTAAAAACCAGTTTTGTTTTTCTTTACTTTAAATCATAATCAAGATAAACAAGCTATGTATTTCATGCCTTATCTTTGCATCAAGAGATAAAGATTTCTAGATTCATGCTATATTGCATATGAATGGAACTACAAAACCTTAAACTTTCTTGTACACATAACTCTTCTTCTTAAATCTTAAAACTCTTACTTTTCTTAATCACACTTGTAACAAAATATCATGATCGACACCTATATGGAAATCTTCCATCAAAATCCCAAATAAAAGTAATGAAATTCAAAGCACAATATTAATCTTAAAGTGCAAAACATTAATACACGTAACCTTTATGCATCTTTAACCTTAAAATCACAAGAGAATCATATACTTCAATACATTAGAATTTAGGGGATGAACCCTAATATAAACATGTAAATTCGATATTAAAATCATACTTTTTTGGAACAAGGATGGAAGATTAACCTTATTCATTAACCCCATATACCTGGAATTTCTTGTTTTGGAAAGCGAACTTGAACTTTGAGGCTTAAGAGATGACTTGGCGAGTGAAACCCTAATACTTTTGTTCTTGAATATGGGCAGAGAAAAGATGTTAATTGAATGAAATACAGAGGAAAATAATGCCTCTCTTGGGTTATAGGTTATGGATTAGGAGTTAAAAGAGGATAAAAGACAAAAAATCCCCTTAACTAAACTTACAGAAATTGATCGCCAAGCGTCATGAGCCAACTATACGATACATATAGTGAGGATACGAGTTATACTAGTAACTTGTAAGCTTTGAAGTGTCGAAGATCCCACACACTATTCAATATACGAGTGGTAACTTATGACTGGTTGCTTGTCCATATGACTTGAAACAACCACTCGTAACTTGGAAAAAAACTTAGGGAAACTATGCTTCTGAACTTACAACTTTACTTCATTCGACTCATAATGTTCTATGATGATTTTAGGGTCAAATTGTATCTATAATAGACTTCAACTTCTCCACACTATCATAGGTACAACTTACAACATACGAATCATAAGGTATATGTACCACTTAAGGGGATGAGCCATAAGTTGCACAATGGCTTTCATACACGGGGTATTACATTAATAGACAACTATCCACTACTTAGCTTATTCTAATAGTCGATACTCCTTAATTAATCCAATAAATAATGCTAACATTACCCACTAGGTGAATCCTCAATTTTACACAAGATCCCACTTACTAACTAGTCTCAATTCGTCATAAAGCAATAACCATTATAATTCCCCAAATAATCAATACTCATAACTATTCCACTTTAGAAGTAGTTAACACTAGTGATCTTAAACTGGCACCCAATATCAATATCATATCCTCAAACTGGTAGACATGCTCATAGGCACATCAATAATTACCCTCCGGCCTTTCCAGGCATCATCATATTAATATACCGTACATTTTTTGGTTAGAATTTAAATTGTCGTTCCTATGTATATATCCACAAAACCAATGATTCCCATGTGAATATAAGTGTCATGATCAATATCCTAGTATTAAGAGTGCTTATAAGGTGAAAAAGGTTTATAGGAAGCACTTAGAGCAAAGTTTAGCTAAGAGCTCTAGATTTGGCTAAATTTTGGTATTTGATCATATAAGGGTCAACTTTGAATGTTTATAACTTTGGAAATGTATGGAATTTTTCAGATCAAGTCTAGTTAAATTATATATAATTGATTCCTCTCTCCAATGCATCTTATTTTTCCTTAATCCAACATCCGAACAAATAATTATGAGCATTTTCATGAGAAACCAGTAAGGGTATGCGATGGCTCCGCATTACGGACCCTAAGCTCCACATTAGCCTCCATGATGCGGAATATATATTTCCTGCATTCATAAGTAAAATCCCAATGGGTGTTTTGGTCATCCCCCTTCCCCAAAAGCACCCAAGTAACAAATTAAAGCCCCAAAAGGGCATTTTTGACCACTTTTATTTAGTTAACACATAAAAACCCTCCCCAATTCCCAAGAAAAAAAATTCAAGTTTCTTTAAAAAATTCAAACTTCAATTTCAAGTTTTTTTTCAAGGATTCAAGTAATTGAGGTATGTGAGGTATTCATCAATGTGTTTCTTCCACCTATTGAGTCTCAAAATCCCCTTTTTGTTTCAAGTATGAATTTTACTCTCTTTTATGATCAAGTTCAATGTAAATTATGAAATCTATTAATTTTTCCTCTTTAGTTTTGCATTCAAGTCATGATAATAATTTTATCCTTGTGAATCATGCTCCTATCTACTTGAAGTTTCAAAACCCCATGTCATGTTTTAGTCAATATCATGTTAAATCCTCAAATTTATGAATTAAACCATGTGACCAGGTTGTACTCTCAAGTTTAACACATCCCCATGTTCAAATTCATGTACCGCATTAATTCAATGAAATATATTATGTTTTGGAACTTAGAATTATGACTTTCTACCAATGTTTTAAGTGATATTATCTTATTTTATTTTTGCATTATTCAGTGCTGGTGGGTTATGAACACTCAATACCTATATGTTTTTGCATGTTTTCAGTTTTAAGTAACAAGTCAGCTCGAATCATGATTTTATAACCATATTCAGATCATCATTTTTACAGTGAACCCACCTATATTATTTCATGTTAAATACATAAGTTTACATGGTCATGATTTCTTCAGATTAGGTATGCACTATTAGTTTTAAAATACCATACATAAGCAAATCAATTATTAGTGCATGCACCAACTTGTGTTTCAGAGTTTTTCAATTGGGAGTACGATTTTGCACCGAGAGAGAATTTTGGATTCAGCACATCCTATTTTCAAGAAACTACGTGCCACCATAGGTTTAGGGGCCTCGCTAGAGAGTGTTTCCCTTTGCCCAATATAGGCTTGGTTTAGTGATCACTCCAATTTAAGTTCTACGTCAATGGCAAGGATAGAAAAAACCACCTCAACAAGGTTCAAATGTTGGACTCCATGATAGATCACATGGTTTATGCCAGTTACATGATAGCTCCCACTACTTTAGTTAGTACTCACTCTATACCAGTTCAGATTTGCTTGACCAACTAATCAGATTTTTAGTTATTAATTATATAGATATCAGTTATTCAGATTATTTTAGTACATGTTTTACTTGGTCTTGCATTCATCTTACATGTTCATATTTTAATGCTCAGTATCCATACATGATCCTCAGTTCAATTTTATAGTATATTTAGTTTTATATGAAATTCACATATAGTATTCATGTTTCTACCGCTTCCCATCTTACAAAATTATTTTTGGCTCATGATTTATAAATCTCACTATGACTTATAGTTTTCACGTATATCCATGTTTAAATGTATGTTTCAGCAAATAACTTATGTCCTCAGTTTTAAGCATGTCTTAAATATTTTCATGATTTAATTCATGTCCCCATATACTAAGTACATTCCAAAGTACTGAGCAGATATAAGCATTTGTGGTTATATTCCTTCATGATATAGGTACAATATGTAGTCCATACACCAGGGTCAGACAATTCTCAGTATTCAACCAGTAGGTGATGAGTTTTCTTATCTCGGGAACTCCAGATAGTTGTAGATCATGTAATGTTGTTTTATTATTCTTATGTATTGATTTGTAATAGTTTGAGGCTTGTTCCAGCCACCTACACTCAGTATAGTAGAGGCTTCATATATAGTCAATCAGAGTCAGGATATGTAATTCATGTACTCTCTTCAGTTTTATCATGTTGTAAACTTTATTAGTATTATAATTATTCAGATTTTCTCATTATTATGTTTTCGCTTAGCAAATTTAGTTTGTATATACATTATAAATTAGTTTCTCAAGCAGTATACAAGTACATGGGTTAGCTGAGGATCACTTGTGGTTCTAAGCACCGTGTTATGACTAGAGGGTAGCCTAGGATCGTGACACATATCCTTTGGCCTTGCCGGACATCATCATGCATATTTATATATTCCATACATAAAGCTATCCTGACTCGAATTGGTAGACATGGACGTAGGCACATCAGGAATCATCCTCCGGCCTTGTCGGACATCATCAATCCTCCAGCCTTGCTAGGCATCATCATCATATCAATATATCCTTTGTCCCTTTAAGACATCAATATCATCAACGTCTCCTACAGACTAGGACTAGGTATCATCATATCATAACAATAGGCAATCAATATCAATAATCAAAGGCAAGCCGCATAAAGGCTAAAGTAAATGATGAGCTCACAAGGGATAAAGTAAATGACAATGCCCACAAGGGCTAAAGTAAAGTGCAAGCCCCATGAGGTCTAAAGTAAAGAGAATTAAGGATGAACATACCTTTATATCTCCTCGTTTGTCGTCAAGGACAATTTATCAATAGATGTTTGAATCTATATAACAAGAATGTAATGTTGCATTACCGGATTCCACATGGTTAGTATCATATCTTAACATGTAGTAAATAAATATATCTTCTAGAGCACATAGTATTTGACTCATAATCTTAGAAACAAGAAAGATTTCCTAGCATATTCAATAGTTTGGCTACTAGGAAAAAACAAAACATAAATAATATCATAGCCCAAAGCCCGGAATAATAGTCTAGTTAATGGCCCAAATGTTAACATCACAAAGGGTTTGATTGATAGCAAAATCCATAGCTACTTATAACATTAAACATAATTTAGTCAACAACCAAATTTATTACTTCAAATGTAATCACCATAATATATTTACCGAAGCTAGTCATCATGTTCCCTATTGTATTCTCTAAGCAATTAACAAACATCTGAGCCCTCCAAGGACACTATATCAATCCAAACTTAAAATGGGTCAAGAACCCACAACTAATCCACCAAAGAATTTACTAAGTCTATCTTCTACCCGGGACTAAGCTAAGGTGTCTAAGTCAAGTTTTAGATGATTAATGAGCCACAATATTCTTAAGGTAAAATTCTATCTCAAGTATTACTCCTAAATCCTTTATGAAAACTAAGGCATTCCCACAAGTATAGGTAACTAAAGCCAAATTATTTCTGAAATGAGTGACAA
>NC_061113.1:219448665-219457072 GCF_002878395.1 Capsicum annuum
ACAAGTATAGGTAACTAAAGCCAAATTATTTCTGAAATGAGTGACAAGGTCACTCTTATCTATCTAAAGAAACTAGATCATTCTTATGCAATCCATGAGACATGAAGTTCAAATAACCAAGATTCTAGCCTACGAGTCAAGTATTCAAAAAATGAGTTCAAATGGATTAAATAATTCAACTAATCCCAAGTTTACCATTTAATCAATCCAACACCTAGAACCCTTCCCAATCCAAAAAAATATCGCATTTATACTAAAACATAGCTTAGTTAAACAAGCAGTAAGCATAACCTACCTCAAATCCAAAGAAAGCTATTGAACCACTAACCCCTTGCTTTTCGATTTTGGGATGCTTCTTAAAGGTTTTGAGTTATCAAAAACATAATATACATATCATTACGAGAATTTTGACACCCATATTTGACCATTGTGATTCAGGTCCAAAAATGACACTAAGCCCCCTTCCCAAATAGGTCCCACACATGAAAAAGACATCTCTAAGATTAACCCAATGTTTAACTATCATTAGGGAACAATAACCCTCAAGAATCAAGTTAAAATAAAGCTTATTTTGGTCTAAAATTATGCATGTGAGCTAATTGGAGTTTTGGTAAAAATTTCAAGATATTAGAGTATGAAATGGAAGGATTCTTACCTCAAATTAGTTGTTAATAACGAATATATATGTCATTCAAGCTTCTAACTCACACCCAAGAATCAATTTGAATTTAACAAGTCATTATAGGGTTTCTAGGGTTCAAAGAAAAGTGGAAAATGGCAAAAATTCAACCAAGGGGGCTTTTTATAGTACTGCGGTCGCGCTTATATGGGGTTCGCAAAGTCAAAACTTATTTTTGAACTCCCGAAATCTTTCAAACTCTATTTTTGTAGAGTGAACTGTGTAACTCCACTAAATTTGACATTTTGGATGCATTGGTGAAGTTGTATTTTTCATGAAAGGCTGTTTATACCAATTATAGGCCCCACACCCATGTCTAGCGTTCTATTCACTTTTCAACCAATTAGTCAAAATGAACTCGAGTGTCTTTGGAACTAAACGAAGGGTATTTATAGACTAAAAACATTATTCCAGAGTTGTAGGAATAATTGGAATTTACATTCGAAGTTGTTTCGCTGAAGTTTTTGCTTGGTGGCTATTCAAAACCAGCGAAGACTTCTAAATGGGAAATTATTCCTAAAACCAAATGAATCACCTGGTAATCAAACTATCAGTTACAAAAAGTCATAAATGACTTGGGGATTCTTTGGAAAAGCTCTAATGGTGAAAATAAACAGACAATACAAAAAATAACCTGAAGTGTCATTACAATGTCCACTACTAAGGAACTTTTATCCTCGAAAGTTAAGGATAAGAAAGTACCCAAAGCCTTAAACAAGTGAGGATACAGGGTCCACATCTTACTAGGTGGTGTCTCTACTGAACCTTAATTACAGGAATCTCTCTGTTTTGCAAACTCCTTACATCGCTAGCAAAACTAAGCACAAGCTCCTCCACAAAGGTGAAATACTCATCTAACTAAACTGAGTCCTATCTAATCACATAAGACAGATCTGGAATATACTTTCACAACATGGAGACATCTAAAATTTGATTAACAGTGATAAAATCTGGAGGTAATGCTAACTCATACGTATCTACCTTCCCAACTGTGCAGAGAATCGTTAAAGGACCAATATATCAAAGATTTAGCTTACCCTTCCTTCTGAACCTCATCATACCCTTCATAGGTGAAACACTAAGGAATACATGATCACTAACCCCAAATCTCAAGGCATAAATCCAATGATCTGCATAGGCCTTCTGCCTACTCTAAACTACTCTCAGCCTATCCTGAATCATCCTAACTCTATCCAACTAGTTTGGGAGTAAATCGGAACCATAAGGTCTCACCTCGAAAGTTTCAAACAATCTTATTGGAGAACGACATCTCCTACCATACAAAGATTCATAAGGAGTCATCTTAATTATAATGCCCCATATTTTCCTAGCTTAATTTAAATCTTAGTACATGAGTATTTATATATAAAAATTTTAAAGTACTCAATATTTTTTAGTTTAGAACTTGTAATTGCATGGGAAATTCAGTCATCTTTCCAATGATACAAAATTCACCCAAATCCGATACCGGGGCAAAGAGTTAGAGCCATTTCTGTAAAGTAGTGGCCATCTGGCATATCAGCGTGTCGCGGTGACCAGCCAAATGGCATTCGTCAGTTTCCAGTGAAGTTTCATGATAATGGCGCATCACGCCAATGCTCCAGTTCACAATTGTCATTTTCTAATATGGTAATGTGATCCCACCGCATCGCACCACTAACCATTTTCCAAGTTGTAAAATTCTAATAAGGCTCTGCAATGGTGCCGTATCACACCAAGGGTATATTTCATGTTTGTCCCTTTTTGAACAGTGCTAGCCCAATTCCAACGGCTCAACACGATGCCACCGCGTTGCAGTGCAGGCCAATCTTGGGATTTTTAGTGACAAAATTTAAATCATTCCCAAGGGTAATTTGGTATGTTTCCACAACTCTAATTAGTCTAAACACAAGATTAAACACCTAAATAACCTATCATTTCAATATTCACTCACATTCTCTCAAGATTAAAATATTCTCTCTCAAAGGGAAAAACCCTAGCTTCAAGAAATCAAGGACAAACTCAGGAGTTCCTCCAAGAAGCTTCAAGAATTAATATTCCCAGGTATGTTAGGTATTCATTCAAGGGTTCCTTTTATCCATGAAGTCCAAGAACCCCTTTCTAAACTTACAAGATCTCTGATTTATGAATTGAATGCTTGAAAATGATTGTTTTCATGTTAAGGATAGTAATTGGGTTTCAATTCATGAATAATTATAAGTTTCCATGAAATTAAAATAGTTTAGGTGATGAATTATGTGAATTGTATACTAAATGCTTGAAATTGCAAGTTAGTATTGTATTCATGATGTTTATGTGTTGACCGTTATCATGTGAAATAATCCATGCTTCCCAAGTGTTTGCTAAAATTCCTAAGTGAATTAAATAGGGGAACCATGACATGTCATTATGTAGTCCCAATTATGTACATGCTTAATCCCTACAAGTGTTTGATAAAATGTCTCTATGAATGAATTATGAACAAGTGGACATTTTTATGCTTTTCAAGATTATGCTATGCTTTATTTTCATGCTATCGAGTCCTGGGGGTATCTAATACCCAATAATATAGATGTTTACCTAGAAATTTTGTAGTTAAAAAATAGTCTCAGTTGTATCCTGAAATAGTAAGTCCTTAGGAAGTCATAGAACTCAGTGAACTCTATCAGTTATAGAACTCAGTGAAACTTAGTATCAGCCTAGTTTAGCTCAGTATAGTAATTAGTGTCATTCAGATGGGAGTATGATTCAGCACTGAGTAAACCCAAGGATGGGGGTTCACCTTCCAGTAGAGGGTGTAATCCTTAGAAATAGTCCTTACATTTAAGAACTATGTAGCCAGCATAGGTTGATACATCAACCTACCAGTTGAGGTTTGATGAGGTGTCTTACCTACTAGTTGAGTGTAGCACCATTCTCATTTAGGGCACCTGCAAGATTAGGATGACTATTTTTCTTGTCTTTACCTATGGCATGGTACTGACACCCTTTCTGCTGGGGTTACAGGTTGGACCCAAAATCCATTCAGAAAAGAGGCATGTCGATTAGATGACTACCTCCCATAGTCTCAGTTTCAGTCTTAGTTTAGAACTTAGTTTAATTCTATAGAATTAGGACTGTCAGACACAGTCAATCAGTATCAGTAACTCAGTATTAGTAATTCAGTTACTCAATTATCAAAAATCAGTACTCAGCGTCAGTAATAGCTCAAATGTAGAATATAATTATATACGTATATAAATAGTATTGTGTACTAAGTATTTACAATAGTTTTAGTTATCCATGTACTCTCATATTCAGTTACTCTATATTATTCATTCAGTTATTGTTCATGCATATAAACCCATGCATTCATCCTTACCTCATCTAGCATACTAGTACATTCCACGTACTAATGCGCACTTTCTCTTTGCGCTATGATGTATCATATCATAGGTTCGGATGCACAGGTTCTCGATTATTCTTAGACAGATTTAGTTTACAGCAACAAATTAAGTAGTGAGTCCTCATCTATAGAGGATATGCTTTTATTTTAGCATTACAATAGCTTCAGTGTTTTAGTATTCAGAGTTAGTTGGGGGCTTGTCCCATAAACTCCACATTCAAATAGTTCAGATAGAGGCTTTTTACACTAGACTAGTTCAGATAGTCTTTCAAATTTCAAATGTTTTATCAGATATTATTACAGTTGTTATTCTTTATTTGTATTCAGATTGTGAACCTTATGGCATTTTAACCTATTTTCCATATTATTATAGTATTATTATTCAGTGTTCACAACAGATATCATTCATGGGTTAGCTTGTGGCCCCTTTGAATTGTAAAAACCGTGTAGCATCTGGGGTATAGACTTGGGGCATTACAATCTTGATATCAGAGCCTAAGGTTCAATAGAGTCCTAGGAAGTATAAAAGCTACATCTAGTAGAGTCTTGTCTTATGCATGCGTGTAGCACGCCACACTTTTAGGCAAGACGTTATGAGACATTTTTAGGAAAAGTTTCCCTTTTTTGAGTATTTATATCATGTGATTGAGCATGAGCTCAAGTTAAACTCTCAGTCTAATTTATTTCTTCCTTCCTTTTATAGAACATGCCTCCCAAAAAGAACAACAGAAGAAGAATAGGAACATAACCAATACCTCAGCCCTTTCAAATAGATCCCCTGGACGAACATGTCTCCCATGCAGAATTCAGAGTTTTCTTTACTACTCTAGCCTCTTCTGTAGCAGTTCAAAATGAACGACTAGCTATTTTTAAGCCAAACCAGCTACCAATACTATTACAACCATGATTTGGGACTTCACCCGAATGAATCCACCCCTATTCTCAGGATCTAAGCCTGAAGAAAATCCACAGAAGTTCCTCGATCAGGTTCAGAAAGTCACATATATCAGTGGAGTAAAATCTAGTGAGAGTAATGATTTAGCTTCCTCTCAGCTGAAAGATGTATCTCATACATGGTTTAAGAAGTGGAAGGTAGACAGGGGTACAAATGTAGAGCCCATAGAATGGGAAGAGTTTGCTAGTATTTTCCTAGATAGATTATCTCCCTTAGAGCTAAGAGAAGCAAGGTGTTAGGGTTCATCAATATCAGGAAAGTCAACATGAGTGTGAAAGAGTTTTTCTCAAGTTTACTTAGTTAGCCAAGCATGCTCCCCATGTAGTAGCAGACAATAGGTCCAGAATAAGTAAGTTTGTGTCTAGGGTATTAGAGATTGTGGTTCGGGAGTGTAGAACTGCAATGTTGATTAAGGATATGGATATATCCAGGCTAATGGTCCATGATTATTAGATATAAAAGGCTAATAATAAGGAGAGAGAGAACAAGAGAGCTAGATCAGGTAGCTTCAATTTTACTCAGCCTAAGTCCGAAGGCAGTAACCGTTCTTAGTTTCATACAAAGTCCTCAGTTCCAGCTCTATCCTTAGCCAGTTCTCCAGTACCTAAGTTTAGAAATGGTAACAAAGATAGGGTTCCGGCTCTAAAACTCAGGGTAGTCTCAGTAGTGCTCGAATAAATCCCATTTATTAGAAATACGATAGAAACTATGAGGGTGTCTCAGGGCTGGTAGTGATATTTATTGTGTGGCAAGCCAGGACATAGGACTAGAGATTGTCCTCAGTAAGGTTCTCAAGGTCAGTACAGTGGTCCTTTATATCAGTTCGGTCGCCCGAATCAGTATGGTGTTGCTTTAAGTGCCACCAGTGGGCAATGCCCAAACAGGCTCTACATACTTTAGTCCAAACAAAATCAAGAAAGTTCTCCTGATATGGTCATTGGTACATTATAGATCTTGTATTTATATGTATATGACTTATTAGATCTAGGAGCTTCGTTGTCTTTTGTAACTTCTTACATAGCAGTCAACTTCAAAGTCAAACCAAAAATCTTAATAAAACTTTTCTCTGTCTCTACCCCAGTAAGTCAATATTTCATAGCCTGATGGGTATACAAGAACTATCCACATATGATATATTATAAATTCACTTCAGTAGACTTGGTAGATTTAGTGATTATAGATTTTGACGTCATTCTCAACATGTATTGGCTCCATTCATGCTATGCCTCGGTTGATTGTAGAAATAGAATTGTTCATTCTAGTTTCCAAATGAACCAGTCCTTGAATGGAGGGGTAGTACCACAACACTTAAGGGTCAGTTGATTTCATACCTTAGAGCGAGAAAAATGATATCCAAAGGGTGTTTTTATCATCTTGTGTGAGTCAAAGACTCTAGTTCAAAGACTCCTAGTTTTGATTCAGTTCCATTAGTGAATGAATTCTTAAATTTCTTTCCTGAAGATCTTCATCGAGTTCCTCCCAAAAGGGAAATTGACTTCGGAATAGACCTTCTCCCAGATACTTAGCCTACTTCTACTTCGCTAGATAAAATGGCTCCAGTTGAACTTAAAAAGTTAAAATAATAGTTAAAGGACCTTCTATATAAGGTGTTCATCAGACCCAACATTTCCCCATCGGGCACACTAGTCTTATTTATGTGTAAGAAAGATGGTTCTCTTAGGATGTGGATAGACTATTGTCAATTGAACAAAGTCACAGTCAATAATAAATATCCATTTCCTAGAATCGATGACTTGTTTAACTAGCTTTAGGGCACCAGTTATTTTATAAGATAGACCTCAGATCGGGTTATTATCAGCTTTGTGTCAGAGGATGTGACATTTCAAAAATAGCTTTCCAAACACGGCATGGTCACTTTGAGTTTCTTGTTATGTCCTTTGGTCTCACAAATTCCCCAGTAGCATTTATGGACTTAATAAATTGTGTTGTCAAAAGGTACTTAGACATGTTTGTTATAGTTTTTATCGATGACATTCTTTCCTATTCCCGTAGCATGAATGATTATGCAGATCACCTTAGAATAGTACTTCAGACTCTCAAAGCTCATCAGTTGTTTGCCAAACTCACTAAGTGCAAATTTTGGCTAAGGTCAGTAGCATTCCTTGGTCATATTATTTCTGGTGATGGAAATAATATTGATCCTCAAAAGATGAAAGTAATGAGAAACTGGCCTAAACCTATTTCTCCATCAGATATCAGGAGCTTCTTGGGTTAGCAGGCTACTACTGTTGGTTTGTTGAAGGTTTTTTGTCTATTGTATCCCCCATGTCCATATTGACTCAGAAAAAAGTCAAGTTTTAGTAGTCAGATTCTTTCGATAAGAGTTTTTAGGAGTTAAAGACTCAACCCACTACAGCCCTAGTTCTAATGTTACTAGATGGTTCAGATGGTTTTGTTTTGTACTGTGATGCATCTAGAGTAGGTTTGGGTTGTGTCCTCATATATATATGTAAGGTTATAGCTTATGCACTTAGAAAGCTTAAGCCTCATAAGAAGAATTACCCCACCCATGATCTTGAGCTAGCAGCTATAGTGTTTTCCTTAAAGATCTGGAGGCAATATTTGTATGGGGTGCATGTTTATGTGTTCACAAATCACAAAAAATGGCAGTATGTGTTCTCTCATAAAGATTTGAATTTGTGTCTGGGAAAATGGTTAGAGTTATTGAAATATTATGACATGAGTGTTCTATATCATTCGGGCAAGGCCAATGTAGTGGCAGATACTCTCAGTACATTGTCTATGAGTAGTGTTGCTCATGTTGAGGGTTGTAAGAAGAAGTTAGATCATAAAGTTCATCAGCTTGCCTGACTAGGTATCTTCTAAGTCGATTCAATAGAGAGCAGTGTGTGGGTGCAAAATAGTTCAGAATTATCTCTTGTTTCTGAATTGAAGGAAAAACAAGATAGAGATCCCAGCCTTGTTAAGTTAAAAGAGTTAGATAGAGATTATAAAGTAGAGGTTTTCTCCCATGGGGGAGATAGTGTGTTGCATTTCTAGGGTCGGCTATGCATGCTAGGTGTAGATGACTTGAGACAAGGAATTTTTGTAGAAGCTCATAGTCTGAGTTACTCGATTCATCTAGGGACAACTAAGATTTACCGTTGTTTATGGGAGATATATTGGTGGTGTGAAATGAAGAGAGACATTGTAGAGTTTGTATATAAGTGCTCTACGTGTCAGCAGGTTAAAATTGATCACCATAAGCCTAGTGGGTCCATGAAGGAGTTCAGTATTCCCATATGGCAATGGGAAGAAGTGAACATGGACTCTGTGATGGGTTTGCCTCATACTAGTCATCAACATGATTTGATTTGGGTTATTATATATAGGATGACCAAATCTACTCATTTCTTGCTAGTTCATACTTCTTATTTAGCCGAGGACT
>NC_061113.1:219460072-219471816 GCF_002878395.1 Capsicum annuum
TTTTTTCAGACACTTTATTCAGTTGAACCTTATGGCCTATTGTTCATGTTTTCCGCATTTTACATGTATAATATGCAGTGTACAGGTACAAATATCAGTCATGGATTAGCTTATGATACTTTGGGGTCATAAGCATCGTGTAGCATTTGATTAAGAAAATCGGGGTGTTAAAAACTTTATATCAGAGCCTAAGGTTCAATAGAGTCCTAGGAAGTATGAAAGCCACATCTAGTAGAGTCTTGTGTATTGGTGTGTTGTGCACCACATTTATGAGCAAGAAGCTATGAGATGTTTTAGGAAAAGTTTCTCCTCTTTCAGTATTCATGTCGTGTTAGTGAGGATAACCTTAATTTAAGCTCTCAGTCTAATACGTTTTTCTCTTATTTTAGAATATGCCTCCAAAGAGAAGAAACCAGCTCGCTCCTTAGCCCAAAGATCCTTTGGTCAAACATGTTACTCATGCAGAGTTTAGGGCCACATTCACCATACTTGCTCAGTCTGTGGCTGCCCAAAATGAATGGCCACCAGTTATTTCAGCCAATCCATTGGCCAACTCAGTCATAGCTTGGATTCGGGACTTCACCCAAATGAACCCTCAATCTTTCTTCAGGTCTAAGTCTAATGAAGACCCTTAAGAATTCATTGACCAAGTCCAGAAGGTCATAGACATCATGGAAGTTACTTCTTGTCAGAGTGCCTAGTTAGCCGCATACCAGTTTCAGGATGTTACTCACACTTGGTACAAATAGTGGAAGTTCGAGAGTGTAGATGGTGTAGGTCCTGTAGAGTGGGAGGAATTTGTCATGACTTTCTTAGATAGATTCTTTCCCCAAGAGCTGAAGGAGGCAAAAGTTCTTGAGTTTATTAATCTCAGGCAGGGAAATAGACTTCGTCATTGACCTTATTCTAGATACTCAGCCTATTCCTATTCTACCATACACAATGGCACCAACAGAACTCAAAGAACTGAAGGATCAGTTGAAGGATCTCTTAGATAAGGGATTCATTAGATCCAGCATTTCCCCATGGGGTGCACCAGTCTTATTTGTACGTAAAAAAGATGATTCTCTCAGGATGTGTATTGATTACCTTCAAAGTTACGATCAAGAACAAGTATCCTCTTCCCACAATAGATAACTTGTTTGACCAACTTTAGGGTGACATTTATTTCTCTAAGATAGACCTCAGATTAGGCTATCATCAACTCAGAGTTAAAGAATGTGACATCCCAAAGATAGCTTTTCGTACTTGGTATGGTCACTTCAAATATCTAGTTATGTCCTTTGTTCTTACTAATGCTCCGGCCGCTTTCATGGACTTAATGAACCATGTGTTTAAGAAGTACTTGGACATGTTCATCCTAGAATTCATAGATAATATCCTGGTCTATTCCCGCATAGAGCGTGATCATTCAGACCATCTCAGAATTGTTCTTTAGACTCTCAGAGATCACCAGCTATTTGCCAAATTCAGTAAGTGCGAGTTTTGGCTAAGGTCAGTAGCATTCCTTAGCCATATTATTTCTGGTGATGGAATTAGAGTAGATCCTCAGAAGATTGAAGCAGTAAGAAACTGGCCTCGTCCTGTCTCTCCATCAGATATCAGGAGTTTCTTAGGTTTGGCTGGCTATTACAGGTGATTTGTTGAGGGATTTTCTTCTATTGCATCTTCCATGTATAGATTGACTGAGAAGAAGGTCCAGTTTCAGTGGTTAGATCCTAGCGAGATAAGTTTTCAGGAATTAAAGACTCGACTCACCTCAGCTCTAGTCTTAGCTCTTCCAGATGGTTAAGATGGGTTCGTAGTATACTGTGATGCATCCAAAGTAGGTTTAGGTTATGTCCTTATGAACCATGGTAAGGTCATAGCCTACGCCTCCAGGCAGTTAAAGCCCCATGAGAAGAATTATCCTACTTATGATCTTGAGTTAGCAGCTGTAGTATTTGCCTTGAAAATTTGGAGGCATTATCTATACGGAGTTCATGTAGATATCTTCGCAGATCATAAGAGTCTCCAATATGTCTTTTCTCAGAAGGATCTCAATCTTCATAAGATAAGTTGGTTAGGGCTCTTGAAATATTATGACATGAATGTCCTTTATCATCCGAACAAGGCCAACGTTATGGCTGACGCTCTCAGTAGACTCTCTATGGGTAGTGTTTCTCACTTTGAGGATAGCAAGAAGAAAATAGCTCAGGAAATCCATTAGGTTGCCAGACTAGGTGTTCGCTTAGTTGATTCTTCAAAGGGTGGTGTATGTGTTCAGGATAGTTCAGAGTCATCTCTACTTTCCGAGGTTATAGAAAAGAAAGACAGCGATTCTAGCCTTGTTAAGCTAAAAGAGTTAGTTCAAAATTAGAAAGTAGAGGTTTTCTCCCAAGGAGGAGATGGTGGCATTCGTTGTCAGGGTTATCTCTATTTTCCAGGTGTAGATGATTTAAAGCAGTGAATTTTTACAGTAGTGCATAGTGCGTGATACTCTATTTATCTAGGGGCACTAAGATGTATCACGATCTATGGGAGATCTATTAGTAGAGTGGGATGAAAAGAGATATTGCAGAATTTGTGGCTAAGTGCCATACATATCAGTAGGTTAAGATAGAGCATCAGAAACCTAGTGGTTCTATGCAGGAGTTTACCATTCCTACTTGGAAGTGGGAAGAAGTGAACATGAACTTTATGTTGGGTTTGCATCAAACTCGTCATTAACATGATTTATTTTGGTTCATTATAGATAGAATAATTAAGTCAACCCATTTCCTTCCAGTCCATACCTCATATTCAGCTGAGCATTACGCCAAACTATATATTAGGGAGTTGGTGAGATTACACGGGTGTTCCATTATCTGTCATCTCAGACAGAGGTACCCAGTTCACCTCTCACTTCTGGAAAGCATTCCAAAAGTGTCTTGGTACCCAAGTTCATCTTTGTACAACTTCTCATCCTCAGAAAGATGGTCTAGCAGAAAGGACCATTTAGACTCTTGAAGATTTGCTAAGGGCGTGTGAAATTGATTTCAAGGAAAGTTGGGATGACCACTTTCCTTTGATTGAGTTTACATACAACAATAGCTATCATTCCAGTATTAAAATGGCTCCGTTTGAAGGTCTTTATGGTAGGAGGTGTAGATCTCCAATTGGGTGGTTCAAAGTTAGTAAGGCCTCAGTCATAGGGCTTGACTTAGTATTCGAAGCCTTAGAGAAAGTCCAGTTAATCAGAGAAAGACTCTGGCCTGCTCAGAGCCGACAGAAGTCATATGCTGATGTTCATAGAAAGGATCTCGTGTTCGAGGTCGATGACTATCTTTATCTAAAGATCTTTCCCATGAAGGGAGTGAAGTAGTTTGACAAGAAGGGACAGCTTAGTCCCCGATATGTTGGTCCCTTTAAGATTCTCCGTCACTTAGACAAGGTAGCTTATGAGCTCGAATTTCCTTCAGATCTAGCCTCAGTTCATCCAGTATTTCATGTCTCTTTGCTCAAGAAGTGTATAGGTGATCCATCAGCCGTAGTCCCTATTTAGAACATTGACAGTCAAAACAGTCTCTTCTATGAGGAAATTTTGGTCAAAATTCTAGACTATCAGACTCGTAGACTGAGGAACAAAGATGTCCCTCTAGTTAAAGTTCTTTGGCAAAATCAGTCCGTTGAGGGAGATACTTGGGAAGCAGAAGCAAACATGCGTACCAAGTATCCTCACCTCTTCTCTGCCAATCCAGATCAAGCTCAAGGTAACAGTTCTCCTTAAGCTTATTCTATTTCATGTTCAGTATTCTATACAACTTGGTATTCAGTTCATGCTTATGTTTCATCACAAATATGGTATCAAGTACCATTGCATATTCAGTCATGCAGTCATGTATCAGTCTAGTGTATAATCCTGCATCTAATAGGTATTCTCATTAGTAGAACTCAGTTATTAGAAATCTCAGTTATGCATTCAGGAATCAGTTACTCATACATTAGATATGCATATCCAACATGATATGTTAAGCTTATCAGTCATGTACATCATGAGATCATGTTCTAGTAGTGAATGTCTTGCATGCACTCCAGTTTATCATCTATCCCCATTTTAGTCAGTCTCATTCGAGCACGAATGTATCCAAGGGGGAGATATTGTAATACCCCATATATTTCTAAGCTAGAAAATAAACCATTGTTCCTACACATGAAACCTCCTACCCTGTGATTCACATTGGAGTACATGAATTAGGATGAGTAACCTAGTTATAATAGAGCTTATGATGTGTTAAGAATGTTCATAAGAGTCACTTAGAGTAAACCAAGCTAAGAACTTTTGAATCCACCAAGTTTTCGTTTGTGATTTCACATTGGTCATCTTTGAATAAGAGTAACTTAGTTTATAGGTGGTATTTTGGCAGATTTATACCCTCCAAATTGTATAGAATTAAGTAATTTTTCCATCGATACCAAACTCGCCTAAAATAGACACTCGGTGAAGAAGTTATGGTAATTTAAAGTTTCAGCAGCATCATTTCAGTCAGTGGCGCATCGCGCCATAAGCGATAATGACGTTTGTCAATTTCCAGTGTCTCTACGGGATTCCACCATGTTGCAGTGAGTTTATAGGTCACAAATGGTGGGCAACGTGATATCTCCGCATCGCACCGGGGGCCCAAATCGGGTAACTTTCACAAAAATTAAATGATGCATCTAGAGGGGTATTTAGGTCATCTTTCCACCCCTATATATTCCATAAACATGGAATTAAGCCCTTATTTCACAAAAACTTACTTTTTCTCTCAAAATCCTCTCAAGAACACATTAGGGTTTTTAATTGGGGATTCAAGGTCAAGCAAATTTCTTGATCAATCATCAAGATTCTTCCATCTAAGGTACGTGTAGTGTTCATCTATGGAACCATTTCATTCATAGAGCTCAAGAACCATGTTTTAAATATTATATTGTCATTGTCCTGCTGTGATATGACCATTTACAAGTTGATGATTGTTGTTTAAGTTTCAAGATGATATCTAAAGGTATATTGTGGACTCCATTTTATGTTGAGAACTATGCTTAGTATGAAAGCCCCTACTTATGATATGGTGAATTATGGACTCCATTTTACGATCAAGTTAGCTATGTATGTCAGTTTCCTACCATCGAGTCCTAAGGGTACTAGTACCTGAAAAATATAGTTGTGTGCATAGAGCCATGTCACGTTATCAAAATATTCTTAGTCAAGCCATGATCTATAGAACTCAGTTAGTCATGTGACTCAGGAAATCTCAGAAATCTCATGATCTCAATAAATTCTCAGATAGTAGTACTATTCCGTCAGTTAATGAAAGTCAGTTAGTCAGTCCATGTACAACCAGTTAAATCAAGTTTAGTCTCTTCAGATGGGAGTAGAAGTTAGCATCGAGTGAACCCAAGGATGGGAACTCACCTGCTCGTCACTCACAACTGTCCTTACTAGTGGCGCAATATTGACACCTTTCCAATCAGGGCAGAGATTGGACCCCAACCTAGCTATATGAATTATTGGGGCATGTTGGTTAACCAAATACCTCCCACTATTTCAGTCCCAGTCTCAGTAAAAGAACTCAGATAGTTCTTCATATTTTAGTATACTACGACTGTCAATTACAGTTAATTCCATTATATATGGAACTCAGGTAGTTCCATCAGATTCAGGACTGTCAGACACAGTCATCCATGTTATTAGAATTCTAGTATCAGTCATGTTAGATAACAGTAAACCATGTATTAGTATACAGATCTAGATATCATGAATTCACGATCTCAGTTTCTATGTATGCATGCTTGCACTCTCACGTTTATATTAGTTAGTCAGTTAGCATTGCTCATGGATGTAAACCCTTTTGCATTTACCCTACCTTACTCGTATACTTAATACTTTTTGTTGTACTGACATATTTGATCTATGGTTCTTTCTTATATGTTACACCATAGGTTCAGAGTCATGAGTTCTAAATCAGCAGTAGCAGTAGCATTCCAGTAAGCAGAGTGGCAGAGAGTCCTCATCCATCTGAGGATGATATTATTTTATTTCATTCATTATTTTAGTTCAGTTTTGTTAGACGGAGTTAGTTGGAGACATGTTCCTTCAACTCCTTATTTTAGACAATATTTAGAGGCTTTTATATTTAGTTCAAATTTGATCCAGACTTCAGTTATTTAGGGTATTTGTCACTCATATGGATGTTACGTTTTTTCAGACACTTTATTCAGTTGAACCTTATGGCCTATTGTTCATATTTTACGTATTTTACATGTATAATATGCAGTGTACAGGTACAAATATCAGTCATGGGTTAGCTTGTGGTCCTTTAGGGTTATAAGTACCGTGTAGCATTTTGGTTTAGAAAATCGAGGTGTTACACTATGCCAAACTCTATATCATAGAGTTGGTCCAGTTGCATGGAGTCCCAGTATCCATCATCTCAAATAGAACTATCCAGTTTACCTCTCACTTCTTGAAAGTATTCCAAAAGGGTGTTGGTACCAAAGTTCAGCTCAGTACAACCTTCCGGTCTCAGATAGATGGTCAAGCAGAAAGGACCATTTAGATACTAGAAGATATGTTAAGAGCATGCGTGATTGATTTTAAATGTAGTTGGGATGACCACTTACCTTTGATCAAATTTACATATAATAAAAACTATCATTCTTGTATTTACATGGCTCAGTTTGAGGCTCTTTATGGTAGGAGATGTAGATCTCTAAATGTTTGGTTCAAGGTGGGTGAGGACGCAGTACTAGGGCTCGATAATATTTGATGCCTTATAGAAGGTTCAAGTGATTAGAGAAAGTCTTAAGGCATCCCAGAGTTGACAAAAATCAAATGGAGATGTAAGAAGAAAAGATCTTAAGTTTGAGGTCGGCAATTTTGTGCACCTAAAAATCTCGCCCATGAAGAGGTTAAAAAGGTTCGGCAAGAAGGGAAAGCTCAGTACTCGATATGTCAGTCCTTATAGAATTCTTAGCCATTTTAGAAAGGTAAAGCTTGAGTTGCCTTTAGATCTAGCTTTAGAACTCCCAGTGTTCTACGTCTCCTTGCTAAAGAAATGCATTGGTGACCCAGCAATCATAGTTTCCTTAAAGGGTGTAGAAATTCAGAATGATCTCTCTTTCAAAGAGGTCCCGTTCAAAATACTTGATCATCAGATTCGAAGACAGAGGAACAAAGAATTTCCCTTGGTCAAAATTCTTTGGCAAAATCAGTCCATTAAGGGAGTAACTTGGGAAGCAGAAGCAGATATACGGGCCAGCTATCGTCACCTATTCTCTATAAACTTAGATTCATCTTGAGGTAAAAATTTTCCTTATATTAGCTTAGTTCCATGTTTAGTTAAAGTTACAAACTTGGTACCCATTACCGTAGCATATTCAGTCATGCATTCTTGAATCAGTTCAGTTAAGTACTCATGCTTTAGATAGGCATGTTCAGTATGACAGCTCAGTTTATCAGTGATTTTAGTCATGCGATCATGTTTCAATTGTGCATGTTTAGTGTGTAAAATCAGTGTATCAGTGTTTCTCAGCTTAATAGGTCTCATTTGAGGATGACTATTTCCAAGGGGGGATATTATAATACCCCATATTTCCCTAGCTTAATTTAACTCTTAGTGTATGAGTATTCATATATAAAAATTTTAAAGTACTCAGGTTTTTTCAATTTAGAACTTACCATTGCATGGGAAATTCAGTCAGCTTTCCAACCATAATTCGCCCAAATTTGATACCCAGGCGAAGAGTTAGAGACATTTTTGTAAAATAGTGTGCCATCTAGTACATCAGCGCATCACGGAGACCAGCCAAATGGCAGTCGTCTATTTCTAGTGAAGCTCCATGATAATGGCGCATCACGCCAATGGTTCAGTTGACAATTGTCATTTTCTAGTATGGCAATGCGATCCCACTGTGTCGCGCCACTAGCCATTTTTCCAGTTGTCAAATTCAAGTAAAGCTCCGCGATGGTGTCGTGTCGAACGAAGGGTCCATTTCAAGTTTGTTTTTTTTGAATAGTGCTAGCCTAATTCCAGTGGCTTACTGCGATGCCACCATATCGCGGTGTAGGCCCAACTCAAGATTTTAAGTGATGAAATTTAATTCTTTCCCAAGGGTAATTTGGTATTTTTTCCCACGGCCCTAATCAGTATAAACATGAAATTAAACTCCAAAATAACTTAATATTTCATTATTCACGCACTTTCTCCCAAGATTAAAACATTCTCTATCAAAGGTAAAACCCCTAGTTTCAAGAAATCAAGAACAAAATCAGGAATTCCTCTAAGAACCTTCAAGATTTAATATTCCTAGGTATGTTAGGTGTTCATTCATGGGTTCCTTTAATCCATGAATTCCAAGAACCCCTTTCAAACTTACAAGATCTCAGATTTATGAATTCTATGCTTGAAATTAATTTTTTTATTGTTGAGTTTAGTAATTGGGTTTCAATTCATGATTAATTATAAGTTTCCATGAAATTAAAATAGTTTATGTGATGAATTATGTGAATGGTAAGCTAAACCTTGAAATTGCAATTGAGTATTGTATTCATGATGTTCATGTGTTGACCGTTATCATGTGAAATAATCCATGCTTCCCAAGTGTATTCTAAAATTCCTATGTGAAGTAAACAGTGGAATCATGACATGTCATTATGTAGTCCCAATCATGTACAAGCTTTTGCCCTACAAGTGTTTGATAAAATGTCTCTATAAATGAATTATGAACAAATGGACATTGTTACGCTTTTCAAGATCATGCTATGCTTTATTTTCATGCTATCGAGTCCTAGGGGTATCTAATACCCAACAATAAAGATGTTTACCTAGAGCTACAGTAGTTACAAAATGGTCTTAGTCATGTCCCAAAATAGTAAGTACTCAGGTAGTCACAGAACTCAGTGAACTCAGTTAGTTATAGAACTTAGTAAAACTAAGTATCAGTCTAGTTTAGCTCAGTAAAGTAATCAGTGTCATTCATATGAGAGTAGGATTCAGCACCGTGTGAACCCAAGGATGGGGGATCACCTGCAAATAGAGGGTGTGATCCTTAGAAGCAGTCCTTGCATTCTAGAACTATGTAGCCAGTGTTGGTTGATACATCAACCTACAAGTTGAGGGTTGATGAGGTGTATTACCTACCAGTTAAGGGTACCACCATTCTCATTCAGGGCACCTACCAGATGAGCGTGACTCTTCAATATGTTTTTACCCGTGGCATGGTACTGACACCCTTCCAGCTGGTGTTATAGGTTGGATCCCAAATATATTTAGAAAAAGGGCATGTTGGGTAGATAACTACCTCCCATGGTCACAATTTCAATCTTATTTTAGAATTCAATTTAGTTCTATAGAATCAAGACTACAGATATAGTCAATCAGTATCAGTAACTCAGTATCAGTAATTCAATTACTCAATAATCAAAAATCAGTACTCAGCTTTAGTAAAAGCTCAGATACAGTATATACTTATATATGCATATGCATAGTATAGTATAGTATACTCATTATTTATAGTAGTTTGAGTAATCTATGTACTCTCATATTTAGTTACTCTATATCATTCAGTCAGTTATTATTCATGAATATAAACCTTTGCATTCAGCTTTACCTCATCTAGCATACTAGTAAATTCCATGTACTGACGCATACTTTCTCTTTGTGCTATGATATCTCATATAATACGTTTAGATGCTCAGGTTCCCGATAGTACTTAGAAATATTTAGTTAGTAGCAGCAGATTCAGTAGTGAGTCCTCATCTATCGAGGATACGCTTTTATTCAGCAATATAGTAGCTTTAGTATTTCAGTAGTCGGAGTTAGTTGGGGGATTGTCCCATCAAATCTAAATTTAGATAGTTCAGTAGAATCTTTTCAGACTAGAATAGTTTAGACAGTCTTTCAAATTTTAGATGTTTTATCAGATATAATTACAGTTATTATTCTTTATCAGTATTCAGATTATGAACCTTATGGTATTTCAGCCTATTTTCCACATTATTACAGTATTATTATTCAATGCTCATAGTAGATATCTGTCATGGGTTAGCTTATGCTCCCTAGGGATTGTAAGCACCGTGTAGCGTTTGGGGTACAAACTCGCGGTGTTACATCAATACTCAAATAATTTTTGTTCTTATATGTGAATTCCTATAATGCAAAGTACTAATCCCAGAGTACTCCTAAATCCCTAATACAACCTCAGAGAATATCTTTGAGCACCTTAATGGTCCGCTTGGATTGACTGTCAATTTGCAAATGCAAGGTGTAACACCCCATATCTTTGGCTAGACTTTGAAACATCGTTCTTACATATGTTGAATTTATTCCCATGAATTTATTTTGAATACACATGTCATGATCTTTATGGTAGTGTGTGAAGTGATCTCGATGTGAAAAATATTTGTACGAATCACTTAGAACAAAGTTAAGCTAAGAGCCTTTGATTCGCCAAAAGTTTGGTATTCGATTCTACAGGGGTCTACTTTAAACGTTTGTAACTTTTGATATTTGTATAATTTCATAGATTAAGACCTACAAGATTGTAGATAATTGAGTCAAATTTCCAACAATACCAATTTCTCTTTACTTCGATACTCGAGCAAAAAGTTATAGCCAATTTTGTGAGAGAGGTAGTGAGGGAATGCGATCAGCCCATGGCACACGCTCCATCGTCCCCCCTATTTTACAGTTATTGGTTCTATGTGTTTGAGGGTAAATGGGTTATTTCCATTTACCCAAGGGGTTCATAACATGCGATTAAGGGTCCCAAAAGGCAAAACTTGCCTCTTTATTCACAAATCTTCTCAAAAGAAACCATTCTCTCTCAAAAACAAATCCTAGCCTCTCCAAGATTCAAGCTCAAACTTTAAGACCACCAAGAAATTTCACAAATTTATCAATTAAGGTATGTGTGATGTTCATTCATAGGTCCTTTTCACCCATGTAGTCCAAGAATCCATTTTCAAGTTTAAATTTATGATTTTTACATGGGTTATGAATTATATACATGAAGCTATATTTAACTTTGATTTCAAATTATGTTTACCATGTGTTTTTGTTGGAATTTTCCCTTGGCACGTTTGAATGGTATTTTTTCATGTTACATCCTCAACCCATGATTTTAGCATTGTGATTATCTTATTATCACATAATTTAACTATTCCCATACTTTAACTTAGGACCTTCATGTGTTTGATGAAATGCCTAAGTGTTAAAGGTTGAACAAGGATTCCCTTCTATGGTTTTCAAAGTTTTCATGTGGTCCTATTGTTATTGCTATCGATTATTGGGGGTTATGAATGCCCAAATTTTAGCTTTTTACTTAGTCTCAATATTCTCAGAATTGTTTCAGACATGTACGAGCATTATTAGTTCAGTCAGTTTTAATGTAAGTCAAACCTAGATCAGTTTAGTAATCTGAGTCAGTTCCTTCTTTAGTTAAACTTAGTTTAGTCCCATAATCAATGTTAGTTCAGTTGGGACTAGGATTCAGCACCAAGAGAAACCAGGGATGGGTGCATTCGTATTAGTATAGGGTTTGACCTATAGTAGCAATCCCTGAGTTATAGAACTACGTAGCCAGTGTATGTTTGAAATGTCTACCTGATGGGTTAAGGTTGACACATATCTCATGAGTCTTTCTATTAGTGTAAGGTTGACAAGATGTCTTTCTACTAGTTTATGATTGACACACCTATTGTTAGTACCCGTGGAATGGTACAAGAACCCTTCCAATTAGGGTCA
>NC_061113.1:219474816-219518939 GCF_002878395.1 Capsicum annuum
AAGCTAACCCATGAGTTGGTACTTGCTAAGGGTACTGAATAGGATAATAACACGTGTAGAAAAGTAACTAATAAGCCATAAGGTTTTAACCAATAAAATGGATAGAATCTGTAAACTAAATTGTTAATACTAATAACATATGTGACAATATCATCTAAAGTCTGAATATTCAATAATTGACTGTAGTGTCCGAAAGCCTCTAAAATGATTAAATATGAGTTGATGGGATAGGCCTCAATTAAATCCAACTAGATACTAAATTGAAAGCATGAAAATAAATAATCTATCCTTAGAATATAAGGAATCACCACTACAATGGCTGATGGTTTGTAAAATCTATGTGCAATCCAAGAACTGGGTGTCCGAACCTATGATATGATACATCATAGTGCAAGAAAAGAGTATGCAATTAGTACTTTGAATGTACTGGTATGCTAAATTAGGTAGGATGCTATGTATGGTTTCATGAACATGAATAATAACTGTCTGAATATATGCATACAACATGAAGTACTGAATAAAGTGCCTGAGATATGTAGACACTAAGGATACATGAAATCTATAAATACTAATAATGGATGAAATCTGTAAGTACTAAGGATGCATGACCAAGAATATAACATGTTCTAAATATAATCTGTAAATACTAAAATGCTAAGATCTGATAACTAAATCACTGGTATCTATATGCTATGGTCAAGTAGCTAAAACTGAATTACTGAACAAATTACTAGACTGAGACTGTGGGAGGTATCATCTAACCGACATGCCCCAATCTGAGCTAATCGAGGTCTAACCTGTAACCCTAGTTAGAAGGGTGTTAGTACCATAACATAGGTACCAATGTTGTTTGTGTGGATCCACTACACTGATGTATTATCTCGAAGGACTAAGGGTGTCAAGCCTAAACTGACGGGTGACCCCTGCATGGTAGTCAAGGCTAAACTGACGGGTGACTCCGCATATCCTATGCTAGCTACATAGTTCTGGAGTACAAGGATTGCTACTAATAAATCTAACTATCTAACGGGGAAGCCTCCATCCCTGCACTCGCTCGGTGCTAAATCCTACTCCCAATTAAACTGACTCAAAATGCTCAACTGTTCTAAGTTTAACTAATTTTGATGACTGACTGAACTGATAATGCTCATAACATATTCTAAAACTATTTTGAAGATACTGAGTTTAAGTAAACAACTAAATTTTTGGAAATTCGTAACCCCCAGGGCTAGATAGCAATAAGAGTAAAATAGTACTTTAGCTTGGAGCACGTAACACAAAAGCATTTGTTCAATGTTCCTCCTTGTAGGCATTTTATCAAACACTTGGTATGCATGGTGTACATTAGGCATGAGAATAATTTAAAGCTTGTAGTAAAAGCACAATTTCAATACCAATATCATAAATCATGCATTAAATCAGTGGACAACAATAATTAATCATGTGGAGTGTAATAATCAACATCAATTTTATGAAAACATGGTATAGGACAAGATTCGTAGGAATTCATCGTTAAAATCACAATTAAAGTCATGGTAACTTGTAAACATCACAACTTAGATTTAAAACATGATACTTGAACTCCATGGGTGAAAGGAACCCATGAATGAACACTTAACATACCTGAAAAGATTTATTCTTGAAGTTTGTTGATAGACTTCTTGAGATTTGACCTTGATTTTTGAAGGCTAGAGTTTGCTTATTTAGAAAAAATGTTTTGATTTGAGGGAATTTGAGTAAAATAATGACTAATCAGGTTATTAGGGATTAAATATCGTGTTTGGGGATGATTAGGGTAATGAAAAAAGGCCAAAATGCCCCTGGAAAGAATTAAACTTTTGTCACTGAAAATTCCAATTTTGGCCATCACCGCAAAGCGGTGACATCGCGGTGAGCCACTGGATTTTTATCGGCTAGTGTAGTCCAAGGAAGAGTGAAAAATTGCACATTGGCGTGATGTGGAGGTATCGCGGAGTCTCACTGGATAGTTACAATTGTGAAATGACACACTAGTGCGATGCGTCGTTATCGCATTGACACACTGGAAAATGCCAATTGGGAACTGGAACTTCATCACAACGCGGTACTTTCATGGTGATGCACTAAAAATTGGCAATTGCCATTTGGCCTATTACCGCGATGCGGTGTCGCTCAATTTGGCATACTACTTCACTAAAAGTACCATAACTTTTCACTCGGATATCGAATTTGGGTGAAATTTATATTGTTGGAAAGCTAATTCAATTTCCTACCACCTGCTGATCTAAATCTAGAAAATTCTATGTGCATTGAAAGTCCTACATAGAATATCTTGTACACTAAGAGCGGAACTGAGTTAGAAATATACGAGATATTACATGTACTCCCGGGGAGTTATAAAAGGTTGTACTCAACTTTGCAAAACCTAGAAGTAAACGTAGAACCATAGTCTAAAATAATATTAATAGGCACCCCATGTAAACGAACTATCTCCAGAACATAAATATGGGCTAGTCTCTCAGCATTGAAGGCCATCTGAATACGAACAAGATGTGCTGACTCGGTGAAACGATCCACAATAACCTAAATGCCATAGGAATAACGTAATGTATGACGCAAACTATTAATGAAGTCCATAGTAATCTATTCCCATTTTAGCTTTAGGAATAGGTGATCTTTAAGTCAAACCACCAGGATATTAATGCTCAGGCTTTACCTGCTGGCAACATAGGCAACAAGCAAAAAAGTTTGCCATATCTCCCTTCATGTCATCCCACTAATAATATTGTCTCAAATCTCAATACATCTTAGTTGTACCGGGATGAATGGAATATGAAGAGCTGTGAGCCTCATGTTAATTGACTGAATCACATCGCCAACCTGAGTAACATAAATATTGCCCCAGAATATAAAAATACCGTTAAAATCAATGGTATGCCTCTCCCACTCACCACTCAACACCTGATCATGAAGAAGGCACAACTTGCCATTCTTATAATGACGATTACGAACCTGCTCAAATAAGGAGGACCTTATCTCCAGAAAAACCAAAATCCACATAGGATCTGAATATCAAGACAAACCATAAATTTTCTAAGGAAAGAACGTCCCGTGCCATAGTGATAATGCTCAACTTACACGTCAATTTAGTGCAAGGAGGTCGTCGTCAATATATTTATCAAACTTTGGAGTCGGGGTTGAATCCACGAGGAACAATATGAGTGGCGATTAAACTAATTTGAAACAATAGCTATAAGTGGAATTCAAACAAATGATATAAAAATATAAAATGAGGTTTTTTGATGATCAAACAAGTGTTAAAGTTTTAACTTGCTTCAGAGCTCAAAACTAAAATTTCAATGGTTCAAATCAATGATAGAGAGGAACTATGGTTGGGATCACTATGATTACTAATCCACATTAAATAATAGCTGTAGCGTTGGGTTCTCGTGACTAGTGGGAAACACCAAACTATCAATTTCGACAATCTATCTAAGTGTTTCTTAACCTACTTAGATGTTGAACTCCCTAATTCTCTCGAACTTAGGAAATCATTATATCCATACAGATTTTATCTCAAGTTGATCAATCTTATTACAACATTAATCATTAGATGCGAGCTTAACCTTCCCAAATCCTTGTTGATAATTCACTACCTTTAGTTTATTTCTCAGTCCAAACGTATCAACATAAGGAGGGATTTATTGTTTGCAACCAATAAATAAAAATCATAAAAAAAGGAATTATCAAGATGTCCCCACAATCACTCAAACCTTAACCAACTATTAAATCCATAGGGGAATAATCATAGATCCCACAACCCTAGTTATGGGTTTTAGTTACAGATGAGAAAGAAACAGATAACAACAATTATAATCATCATTCAAAGTAATTAAAGTTACAAAAGATGAAGTCTGAAGTTGATTCTCTTCTAAGTTCAAGAGAAAATTCCCAAAACCAAATCAAAGAGTTGAAAATTAAATTCTAAGTTAAGAGAGCCAAAAAGAAAAGTAAACTCCCCTCCCCTAAGTTTGAGATGTTTTGCCCCTTATATAATTAGAAAACCCTAACATATGCTTTAAATACTTCATCCTAATTATGGAAACAAAATCAAAGATCACAATATTTTCTCGGACAGACGATGATATGTGTGACGGCTTATCAGGAGTTTGGTGCCTTATCAAGAATGTCGTCAGATCCTCTTCACATTTGAACAAGTTTTGTCTTCATCTGACGATGAAGCCTAATGGATTATCAGACATGTAATGACTTATTAGAATTGTCATCGCTTCTTCACCTTAAGTTCTCGAGCACTGCCTAATCTTGACGACGAGCCTAATGGCTTATCACAACTCTGATGGCCTATCACATGTTGTCGTCACTTCTTCCAGCTAAATCTCATACACTGCCTAAGGCTGACGATGACATTGAGGAATTATCAGGACTTTGACAACATATCAGACAATGTCGTCACTTCTTCACTTCTAATCTTATGTACTGCCTTAGGCTGGCGGCATTCTTGATGGCTTATCAAAATTGTGATGACTTATTAGAGATGTCGTCACACTTCTGCACCAACTTCCTCAGCCTATCTATAGCTGAAGATGACTCTGATAACTTATCAAAAATTTGATGACTTATCAGATACTTCGTCAACTACACTTTCATGGCCACTTGTTCTAAATTCACCTCTTATGCTCTTATTCTCTTTGGTTTTCTTACATCTTGAATTTCCTACATTATCAAAGAGAAAGCAATCAGAAACAACAAAAGTCGCTTAAGACTTTACAATTATTTATAGTTAAAAGCCTCAAATGTGTTTCCTGATGTTTTTCTTACAGATCTCCCAGTGGTACCTCACGATAGAGAGACAAATTTCAGTATTGACCTTCTTCCCACTACTCAACCTATTTCTATCCCACCAAGCTATATGGCTCCCGTAGAGCTTAAAGAGTTGAAGGAGTAACTTAAGGATCTTTAAGATAAAGGCTTCATAAGGCCTAGTGTTTCTCCATGAGGCTCTCCCGTCTAATTCGTATGAAATAAAGATAGTTTCTTGCGAATGTGCATTGACTATTGTTAGCTGAATAAAGTTATGGTCAAAAACAAATATCCTCTTCCTATAATTGATGACTTATTTGATCAACTCCAAGGTGTAAGTTATTTCTCAAAGATAGACCATAGATCCACTATCATCCGCATAAGGTAAGGGAGTGTAATATTTCAAAGACAACCTCTAGAACCCATTATGGTCATTTTGAGTTCCTAGTCATTTCTTTTGGGCTAACCAATGCTCTAACAACTTATATAGACCTTATGAACAAAGTGTTCAATCAGTATCTGGACATGTTTGTCATAGTATTTATAAATGATATCCTTGTGTACTCTTGTAGTGAGGATGAACATGTAGATCATCTTAGAATTGTCTTGCAAACTCTTAGAGATCATCAATTGTTCACCAAATTAGCAAGTTTGAAGTTTGGCTAAGATCAGTAGCGTTTCTCAGTTATATTTTTTCCGCTGACGGTATTAGAGTTGATCCCCAAAAGATAGAGGCCATAAGAAATTGGCCTAGACCTATCCCTTTTTAGACATCTGGTGTTTCTTTGATCTAGCTGGTTATTACAAATATTTTGTTGAGTCTTTCTTGTCTTTTAAATCTCTTATGTCTAGATTAACCCCAAAGAAAGTTATGTTCCAATGGTCAGATTCCTGTGAGAAGATTTTTAAGAAGTTGAAGACTCGACTCACTTCAGCCCCAGTTCAAGCATTACCTGATAGTACAAATGGTTTTATGGTGTATTGTGATGCCTTCAAAGTTGGTTTGGGTTGTGTGTTGATTCAAAGATGTAAGGTTATAGCCTATGCATCTAGATAGCTTAAACCTTATGGGAAGAATTACCCAACCCATGATCTAGAATTAGCTGCTATGGTGTTTGCTTTGAAAATTTGGAGACATTATCTTTATATTATGCATTTTGATGTGTTCACAGATCACAAAAGCTAGCAGTATGTGTTTACTTAGAGGTAGTTGAATCTTCGTCAGAGAAACTGGTTGGATTTGTTGAAGGATTATGACATGAGTGTATTGTATCATTTGGGCAAGGCTAATGTAGTGGCAGATGCCCTTAGTAGATTTTCTATGGGCAGTGTTTCTCATGTGAAGAGCAATAAGAAAGAGTTTTCTTGAGAAGTTCATCAATTATCTAGATTGGGTGTCAGGTTCGTTGATTCAGTTGAAAGGAATATTTGTGTTCAGAATAGTTCCTAATCTTCCATAGTTTTGGAGGTGAAGAAGAATCATGAAATAGATTTTAGTCTGGTCAAACTGAAGGAGTCGGTTAAAGACTAAAAGGTAGAGGTTTACTCCCAAGAGGGAGATTGTGTTCTGACATACCAAAGTAGATTGTGTGTGCCCTACGTTGATAAGTTGAGACTGAGAATTATGTAAGAAATAGATGGTGCACGTTATTCAATTCATCAAGGTGATACCAAGATTTACCATAATTTAGGGATATCTATTGGTAGAGTGGTATGAAGAAAGATATAGCGGGGTTTGTACCAAAGTGTGCAACTTATCAATAGGTTAAGGTAAAACACCAAAGCCCTGGTGGTACTTCGCAAGAGTTTGGTATCCCCACTTGTAAGTGGGAAGAGGTGAATATGGATTTTGTGACTAGTTTACCCTATTCGTATTGTCAGCATGATTTGATTTGGGTTATTGTATAAAGATTGACTAAGTCAGTGCATTTCTTACCAGTTCATAGCTCCTATCCAACTGAGGATTATGCTAAGTTATATATCCGAGGGTTTGTCAAATTACATGGAGTTCCCTTTTCTATTATCTCAGATAGGGGTACTCAGTTTACTTCGTAATTTTGGAGTGCCTTTTAGAAGGGTCTTAGTACCCAAGTCCATCTTAGTTCATCTTTCCTTCCTTAGACAGATAGTCAAGTAGAGAGGACCCTCTATACTCTAGAAGATATGTTGAGGGCATGTGTTTTTAATTTCGAAGGTAGTTGGGATGAGCATTTGTCATTGATTAAATTCGCTTAAAATAATAGTTACCATTCTGGCATATAGATGGCCACGTTTTATGCTCTATATGGGAGGAGATGAAGATCACCCATAGGTTGGTTTGAAATAGGTAAGGCCACTTTGCTTGGACCTGATGTAGTGTTCGAAGCTATGGAGAAATTTAAGTTGATTAGATAAAGATTAAAAATAGCACAGAGTCATCAAAAGTCATTTACAGATGTGAGAAGAAGGGACCTCGAGTTTGAGGTTAGAGATTTAGTGTATTTGATGATTTCACCCATGAATGGGGTGAAGATATTTGGTAAAAAAGGAAAGCTTAGTCCCCGGTATGTTAGCCCTTATAGAATATTGAGTCGTGTTGGGAAGGTAGCTTATGAGCTTAATTTACTCGTAGATTTATCAGTCGTTCATCCTGTGTTCCACGTCTCTATGCATAAGAAGTGCATCAGTGACTCTACTATTGTAGTTCACTTAGAAAGATCAGATATATAGAACAGTCTATCATACAAAGACATTCTAGTTGAGATTTTAGATCATCAGATCTATAGACTAAGGAACAATTAAGTTCCCTTGGTCAAAGTTCTGTGGTGGAATCAGTCTATTGAGGGTGCCACTTATGACGCAGAAACAGATATGTGAGGCAGGTACCCTCACTTTTTATCCACAAACTCAAATCTAGCCAAAGGTAATACTCTTCATTAATACCATTCTTTTCTAATCATATATCCAGCTATATCATTGTCATCATGTAAATTCATGCACTCAGAGAAATCTCAGAAGCTGAAAATGATTTAGATTCAGTTTAGCTATTTATTTCAGTTGTGCATGATTATTATGTATCCTCAGATTCTTCAACATTCCTAGACTAATCAACAACATTTGAGGATGAATGTTCCCAATGGGGAGATATTCTAACACCCCATACTTTTACTTGCTTGAATTCATCAATAGATGGTTAAAGAATAGCTTCCAAGACAGATAATATATTTTTTCGCATTGAATTTTTCAGATTAAGTCTTCACATTGTGTGAGAAATTTAATGAGCTTTCCAATGATATAATATTTTCCTAAATCCAGTATCCGAGTAAGAAGTTAAGGCTATTTTAAGTTCCAGTCGTAAGACACTATCATTTGGGTTATTAGCACATCGCGGAGAAGGTTTAAATGAAATTTGTCAATTTCTAGAGGCCCTCCGCTATATTGGCACATTAAGGAGTGGGCAAAATCCCCAATTGTCCAATTCCTATGAGGGTCCTCGATATTTCTGTGTCACACCAAGTTTTTAGGTCCAATCCGAGGTGGTAATGCGATACCACCACGTTGCGCCACCATGCATATTCCCAGTTGCTTGGCGAGATAGTGTCATGTCGCACCATGGCCAAAAGTTGGGATTTTGGTTAATTTTCCAGTTCCATTTATAGGTTTAAAAATGGCATTTTGGTAAATCTCCTAGCACCTAATCCATCCTAAACAATGAATTAAACCTCTCCAAAAGCACTTTAATCCACTTTTTATCAAATCTCTCTCTAGAAAAATCTTAGTTCATCAATCTTCCTCCCCAAGAAATCCAAATTTCTCCTTTTATTCTCAAAATCAATTCAAGATTGAGAATCTCCAATTCAAGGACTCTAAGAAAGTTATCTCCAAAGAATCAAAAGAGATCCAAGATTCAAGTTTTAGCATCAGTTGATCAATTGAGGTATGCGGGGTTATGAACAAGGATACTTCTTTCATCCTTGTGCCCAAAACTTGGTTTTAATTTCAAAAGTTATTTGATTTTTTGTGATTTTTCATGAAATTCAAGTTATGTTTTATACCCATTATTGTTGTTTACAAATTTATGAGATTTCCATTGATTTAGAAGTCGAATTACATGACTATATTCATATTTCTATGCATTGTGTAGTAATTTCCAGATTTTATGTTGATTTATAAATGTTTACGTTATCAAGCATGAAATTTTGAGATGTTTTAACGTGAGATTATTTCATGGATCATTAATCCCTAATTAAAGATTTCTATTTCTAGATTGTTGTGCCATAAACACCCTATGACCAGATTCCTTTTAAATTATTGATGAAGATTTGTTCTTTCGGTCTCAGAATAGATATGAAATCCACGTTACAAATTTAGATTATAGGATTAGCTTTACAGAATTCAGTTGGTTTTTATTATAAACCATTAGACTATTTTAAAAGTGGATTCTCATCAGAATGAGCGTATAGATATTATTTTGGGAGTAGTATTTAGCATCGATATGGGTACCTTACTACCATTTCGTACCGTAGAACTACGTGCCAATGTAGGATTTAGATTATTCCCACTTCTACGTGGATGATTGATATGTGATCACTCAGATAGGTAATACTACCAGGTAATAGTATGACTCCTCTCCCCAACGTAAGGATGTTCCTCCTTAGGGGGACAAAGATGTTGGACTCCATGAATGCTCACATGGTTTATGTCGGTTAGAAGAACCTCCCCTATAGATAAACCTTCAGATAAAAGATAAAGTATTTTCTACACTGACTTACAGATTTCAACCTATATGAATTAAGAATAACAACAAAACATAGATTTCGAAACTAAGTGTAATGGCTCACAAGATTTATATTATGTGCTTTACTATTCATGATTTATGATCTTCAGATTTCATATTATTTAAGCCTATGCGAGTTATTTACACTTATCATGCATGATTTTATTAATTGTGATGATATTGCTTATTTATTGCATTTACCCCCATATACTCAGTACATCATCAAAGTACTGATCCACATATATATCTATGTGTAACATTGTCTCATAATGTATGTTCAAGTGCTCAATCTCAGTAGCATGAGTGATTTTTGAGTATCTCATCTATATTTCCGCAGTTGGTGAGTCCTCATAGTTTTGGGACTTAGTTATGCAGATTTACATTCTATTATTTGATACTTTAGGATTTATTTCAAATAGTTGGAGTCAGCTGGGGCTTGTCCCAGTTACTCCCTAGTTTCAGTTAGTAGAGGATTGCCAGACTAAAAGATTTTGTGTTCTGATTTTGTTTCAGAATTTAGATTTATAGTATTTGCTTATTTAAAGTAATAAGATTAGTATTATCAGACATACTAAAATAGTTCAGACAGTTTTCTAAATTTACTCTGATTTTTCATTCATATTTCCCTACTTTGAGATTCTGATTTTAAATAGGCAACCAGGGTTAGATCAGGACTACTTGTAGTTCGAAACACCGTATGACAACCCAAGAATTAGATTTTGGGGCATTACAAACTTGGTATCATAGCCTAACGTTTAGGCAGTCATAGTGAGTCAGACAAGCCATATTACATAGAGTCTTGATCATCGGTGTGAAGCATGCCACATCTATGAGCAAGAGGCGATGGAGTATTTTAGGAAATTATCTCTTCTTTCATGATATATTGTACATTTAGTGTATCTATCTACTTCTAATCCATGCTTTCACATGAGATAAAATGCCTCCTCGTCAATCTGATACACGTAAAAATGATGACCAGCCACCTCAGCTAACAAATCCTTTGAATAAGAATATGTCTCATGCAGAGTTTCAGGCTTCCTTTTAGGAGCTAGCCCAAGCTATGATAGCTAATGTTCAGGGAAAGGACTTAGCTTAGCCAGAATTCGAGATTTAATAAGAATGAACCTGCCGGAGTTCTTTAGGTTGAAGACAGGTAAGGACCCACAGTTGTATTTAGATAAGGTGAAGAAGATCATATGAATTATGAATGTTTATGAAGAGACGAGTGTAGAATTGGTATTCTATAGACTGAAGGATGTTGCTTATGATTGGATAGTGAAGTTGAAGAAAAGTAGCTGGGAGGATCGAGCCCCCAAACTTTGTAAATTTTTCAGGATGCATTCTTAGACAAGTTCTTCCCATGAGAGATGAGTGAAGCTAAGATAGAAGAGTTCATGAACCTTAGGAAAGTCTCAATGATAGTGAAGGATTATTGCCTCAAGTTCAAGCAGTTGTCTAAGTATGTCCCTGATCAGAAGGCTAACCCTAGGTCAAGCATAAGCTAGTTTATGACCGGTGTGTCTGGATTAGTAGTTAAGAAGTGTAGGACTACCATACTCATTAATGACATGGATCATCCTAGGTTGATAAGAGGGCTAGAATAAGGCAGTTTGACTATGGTAAGAATAGGATTAGAAGAGGAAATTATTTGTAGTTTCAGAATCATTCATCTATGCCCTCACCTTTTTCAGTCAGTGCTCCCACATCCAGAAATAGGTAGGAGCATTGGGGTAAGCCTTCTTTGTCCAGGTCTCAAAATAGTGTGAGTAGGAAGCCCAACTATCCCCAATGTGCTAAGTGTGGTAAAAATCATGGAGGTAAATGTTTTTGGGGTCAGAAAGGTTGTTATGATTGTGTCCAATTGGGTCACGAAATCAAAGAGTGCATGCATGCTAGATAGGGAAATATAGATGTCCGTGTCCAGACTCAGGCTAATAGTGCACCAGCTTAACTAGTTTGCCCAACCCCTACTCAGGGGGCCTCGTCCTGTACTAGTGGCGATCAGTACCAGAATCGGTTGTAGACTTACCATCCCACTAGGAGAAGAAAGATTTGCTATACATTGTTACTTATATGCTTTGTGTCTTTCATCTTGATGTTTATGTTTTATTAGTCCCTAGATCGAGTTTCTCCTATGTGACCCTATTAGTTTCAGTAAATTTTGAGATAAGTTCTGAAAAGATCCCTGAGCCTTTCTTGGTGTCTACTCTAGTAGGGGAGTCAATTGTTGCTAAGCAAATCTATAAAAAGTGTCCTATAAATGTTCTTCATAGAGTCCTATTAGCAGACCTAAGAGAGTTAGACATGGTTTATTTTGATATTATCTTTGGTATGGATTGGCTCCCTTCTTGTTATGTTTTTATAGATTGTCGCATCCGAGTGGTAAAGTTCCAATTTCCAAATGAGATAGTTTTTGAGTGGTCAGGTAATTCAGTCTCTCCCAAAAGTCATTTCATATCTTATATTAAAGACAGAAAGTTGATTTCTAAAGGATGTATCTATCATCTTGTTCAGGTTAAACACACTAAATCAGAGACTCCAACAATTCAGTCAGTTAGTGTAGTCAATGAGTTTCCTAATGTTTTTCCCGAAGATCTCCTAGGGGTACCTCTCGATAGAGAGAGAGAATTTGTTATTGACCTTTTTCCCAAAACTCATCCTATTTCTATCCCTCCAAACTATATGACTCCCACAGAGCTTAAGGAGTTGAAGGAGCAACTTAAAGATCTTTTAGATAAAGGCTTCATAAGGCCTAGTATTTCTCCATGAGGCTCCCTCATCCAATTCATGGGAAAGAAATATGATTTCTTAAGAATGTGCATTGACTATTGTCAGTTGAATAAAGTTACGGTAAAAAAAATATCCTCTTCCTAGAATTGATGACTTATTTGATCAACTCCAAGGTGAAAGTTATTTCTCAAAGATACACCATAAATTCGGCTATTCTCAGCATAAGGTAAGGGAGTGTGATATTTCAAAGATAGCCTCTAAAACCCGTTATGGTCATTTTGAGTTCCTAGTCATGTCTTTTATGCTAACCAATGCTCCAATTACTTTATGGACCTCATGAACAGAGTGTTCAATCAGTATCTGGACATGTTTGTCATAGTATTCATAGATGATATCCTTGTGTACTCTCGTAGTGAGGTTGACTATGTAGATCATCTTAGAATTGGCTTACAAATTCTTAGAGATCATCAATTGTTCGCCAAATTCATCACATGTGAATTTTGGTTAATATTAGTAGCCTTTCTCGGTTATATTGTCTCCACTAACGATATTAGAGTTTATCTCCAAAGGATAGAAACCGTAAGAAATTGGTCTAGACCTATCTCTTTGTCAGAAATCAAGTGTTTCTTGAGTCTAGCTGCTTCTTACAAACTTTTTGTTGAGGGTTTATTGTCTATTGAGTTTCCCATGTCTAGATTGACCCAAAAGAAAGCTAAGTTCTAGTGGTCAGATTCCTAAGAGAAGACTTTTCAAGAGTTGAAGACTCGACTCACTTCAGCCCTAATTCTAGCATTACCTGATGATATTGATAGTTTTATGGGGTATTATGATGCCTCCAGAGTTGGTTTGGATTGTATATTGATGCAAAGAGGTAAGGTCATAGCCTACGCCTCTAGACAACTTAAGCCTAATAAGAAGAATTACATAACCCATGATCTAGAATTAGCTGTTGTGGTGTTTGCTTTGAAAATCTGGTGAGATTATCTATATGGTGTGCATGTTGATGTGTTCACAGACCACAAAAGCAAGTAGTATGTTTTTACTCAGAGGGAGTTGAATCTCCATCAGAGAAGGTGGCTGGAGTTGTTGAAGAATTATGACATGAGTGTGTTGTATCATTCGAGCAAGGCCAATGTGGTGGCAGACGACCTTAGTAGATTGTCTATGGGTAGTGTCGCTCATGGGGAGAGCAATAAGAAAGAGTTACCTCGAGAAGTTCATTGATTAACTAGATTGCGTGTTAGGTTTGTTAATTCATCTGAGAGGAATGTTTGGCTTCCAAATAGTTCCAAATCTTTCCTAGTTTGGGAGGTGAAGAAAAAGCAAGATATGGATTCTAGGTTGGTCAAACTAAAGGCAATTGTTAAATACCAAAAGGTAGAGGTTTTCTCCCAAGGGGAAGATAACGTGTTGAGATACAAATGTAGATTGTGTGTGCCCTGCGTTGATGAGCTGAGACAAAGAATTATGGAAGAAGTGCATTGTGCATGTTATTCTATTCATCCAGGTGCTACAAAGATGTACCACGATTTACGGGATATCTATTGGTGGAGTGGTATGAAAAATGATATAGTAGATTTCGTAGCAAAGTGTGCAATGTGTCAACACATTAAGGTAGAACACCAAAGTCCTGGTGGTATGTTGCAAGAGTTTGATATCCCCACTTAGAAGTGGGAAGAGGTGAATATGGATTTTATGACTGGTTTACCCTATTTGCATCGTCAGCATGATTTGATTTGGGTTATCGTTGACAGATTGACTAAGTCTGCATATTTCTTGCCAGTTTATAAGTCCTATATAGCTGAGGATTGTGCTAAGTTGTATATCCAAGGGTTAGTCAGATTGCATGGAGTACCCTTGTCTATCATCTCAGATAGGGGTACTAAGTTTACTTTGTAATTTTGGAGAGCCTTTTAGAATGATCTTGGTACCCAAGTCCATCTTAGTTTAGATTTCTACCCTCAAACAGATGGTCAAGTAGAGAGGACCATCAAAACTCTAGAAGATATGTTGAGGGCATGTTCTCTTGATTTCAAAGGTAGTAGGGATAAGAATTTTTCATTGATTGAATTCTCTTATAATAATAGTTACCATTCTGGCATATAGATGGCCCCGCTTTAGGCTCTATAGTAGAGGAGATTTAGATCACTCATAGGTTAGTTTGAAGTAGGTGAGGCCACTTTGCTTAGGCCCGATCCAGTGTTTGAAGCTATGTAGAAAGTTAAGTTGATTAAAGAAAGATTAAAAATAGCCTAGAGTCATTAGAAGTCATATGAAGATGTGTGAAGAAGAGACCTCGAATTTGAGGGTGGCGATTTAGAGGGGTGAAGAGATTTGGTACAAAGGGGAAGCTCAGTCCTCGATATTGGCCCTTACAGAATATTGAGTCATGTTAGGAAGGTAGCTTATGATCTTGATTTTCTCGAAGATTTGTCAGTCGTTCATCCTGTGTTCCACATCTCTATGCGTAAGAAGTGCATCGGTGACACTACTATTGTAGTTCCCTTAGAAAGATCAGATATCCAGAATAACCTGTCATACGATGATATTCCAGTTGAGATTTTAGATCATCAGATCTGTATACTAAGGACAAAGAAGTTCACTTGGTCAAAGTTCTTTGGCAGAATCAGTCTGTTGAGGGTGCCTCTTGGGAAGCGGAAGCAGATATGTGAGCCAAGTACCCTCACCTTTTCTCCACAAACTCAGATCTAGCTGAAGGTAATACCCTTCTTTAATTTCATTCTTTATTAATCATATATCCAGCTATATCATTGTCCTCATGTAAATTCATGCACTCACAAATTTCTCAGAAGCTCAAAATTATTTAGAATCAGTTTAGCAATTTATTTCAGTTGTGCATGATTATTATGTATCCTCAGATTCTTCAATATTCCTAGACTAATCAGCAACATTCGAGGATGAATTGTCCCAAGGAGGGATATATTGTAACACCCCATGATTTTTCTATCTTGAATTTGTCCCTAGAAGGTTAAAGAAAAGCTTCCAAGATAGAAAATATATTTTTTCGCATAGAATTTTTTAGATTTGAACTTTCCATTGTGTGGGAAATTAAAGAAGATTTCCAACGAGATAAGATTCACCAAAATACATAACCAAGTAAGATATTATGGCTATTTTATGTTCCAGTCGTAAGACACCGTCATTTAGGTTATTAGCCCATCACAGAGAAGGTTTAAATGACAGTTATCAATATCCAGTGGCCCTCTGTGATATTGGCGCATTGCAGAGAGGAAAAAATACCCAATTGTCCAATTCCTGTGAGGGTCCACGATATTGTCCAGTCGCTTCAAGTTTTTAGGTGCCATCAAAGGTGGCAATGCGATACCTCCGCGTTGCACCACCATGCATATTCCTAGTTGCTTGGCGCGATTGTGGCGTATCGTACTATGGCCAAAAATTAGGATTTTGGTTGATTTTATAGTTCTGTTTATGAGTTTAAGAGGGGTATTTTGGTAAATCTACCAGCACCTAATCTGTCCTAAACATTGAATTAAGCCTCTCTAAAAGCACTTTACATCCCCTTTTCATCAAATCTCTCTCTAGCAAAACCCTAGTTCATCAAACTTCCTCCCAAAGTAATCCAAATTTCTCCATTTATTCTCCTAGGCAATTCAAGATTGAGAATTCCCAATTCAAGAACTCTAAGAAGTCATCTCAAAAGAATCAAAAGAGACCTAAGATTCAATTTTTATCATCTAGTTCACCAATTGAGGTATGTGGGGTTATGAACAAGGATACTTCTTTCATCCTTGTGCCCAAAACTTGGTTTTAATTTCAAAAGTTATTTTATTTTTCGTGATTTTCCATGAAATTCAAGTTATGTTTTATACCCATTATTGTTGTTTACAAATTTATGAGATTTCCATTGATTTATAAGTCGAATTACATGACTATATTCATATTTCTATGCATTGTGTAGTAATTTCCAGATTTTATGTTGATTTATAAATGTTTACGCGATCACGCATGAAATTTTGAGATGTTTTAACATGAGATTGTTTCATGGATCATTAATCCCTAATTAAAGATTTCTATTTCTAGATTGTTGTGCCATAAGCACCCTATGACTATATTCCTTTTAGATTATTGATAAAGATTTGACCTTTTGGTATCAGAATAGATATGAAATCTACTTTACACATTCAAATTATAGATTTAGAGTTACAGTTGGTTTTCATTATAAACCATTGGACTATTTCAAAAGAGCATTTTCATCAGAGTGAGCATATAGATATTACTTTGGGAGTAGTAATTAGAACCGATATGGGTACGTTACTACCATTTCATACCCCAAAACTATGTACCAATGTAGGATTTAGATTATTCCCACTTCTACGTGGATGACAGATATGTGATCACTCAGATAGGTTATACTCCCTAGCAAGAGTATGACTCCTCTCCCCAACGTGAGGATGTTCCTCCTTACGGGGACAAAGACGTTGGACTCCATGAATGCTCACATGTTATATGTCGGTTAGAAGAACCTCCCCAAAAGATAAACCTTCAGTTAAAAGATAAAGTATTTTCTATACAGTCTTACAGATTTCACTTAACCTATAAGATTTGAGAATAAGAACAGAACACAAATTTCAGAACTAAGTGTAGTGGCTCACAAGATTTATATTATGTGCTTAACTATTCATGATTTATGATCTTCAGATTTCAGATTATTCAAGCCTATGTGAGTCATTTACACTTAACATGCATGATTTTATAAATTGTGATGATTTATTTATTGCATTCACCCCCATATACTCTGTACATCATCAAAGTACTAATCCACATATATGGCTATGTGCTACATTATCTCATAATGTAGGTTCAGGTGCTCAGTCTCAGGAGCTTGAGTGATTTTTGAGTATCTCATCTACATTCCCGTAGTTAGTGAGTCTCATAGTTTGGGGACTTAGTTATTCTTATTTCCAGTCTATTAGTAAAATTTTAGCATTCATTTCATATTATTCGAGTTAGTTGGGGCCTATCCCAGTGACTCCCTAGTTTCAGTTAGTAGAGGCTTATCAGACTAGAAGATTTAGTATTCTGATTTTGTTTCAAAATTCAGATTTTTCGTATTTGCTTATTTAGACTGATGTAATTCGTATTATCTTACATACTCAGATAGTTCAGACAGTTTTTTGCATTTACTATGATTTTTCATTCATATTACCCTACTTTGAGATTCAGATTTAGAAAAGGCAGCCAGGGTTAGCTGTAGATTACTTGTAGTTTGGAGCACCGTATGGCATCCCGAGAATTAGATTTCAGGTTGTTACATTTATGGAAGCCTTGTTGGCTATAATTGGATTGAATTACAAAACTAGTTTGAGTCTTAAATGTTGAATTAATTGATGTCTTTGTTTAAACAATTGTTTAGAGTCCCAAGTTGATTAATAATGGTTATGGCATGTTGTATGCTTTCAAGTGGAGTTGGTATGATGATACCAATGGTATGTAATTTTATTAATGGTTGTGCATGTGAAATGAAAGTTTTAATTGAGATTTAAAGTGGGATTTGTAGTCGTTTCATTAAAATGGAGTTTGAAAGACTAAGACTAGATACTGTGCTAGCTGGTGTAGGTGTCTATATGAATGGGAGGTTTGAGTCCCCTAAATGAATACATAAATAGGAGGTTTGAGTCCCCCATATTTTATAAATTGGTGCTTAAGTCACCTTGGTTATTCTAAGAGGTTTGAGTCCCCCATAAAAGCATATACAGATAAGGATATTCTCTAGTTTGTGTAGCTACACTCACTAGGGCCCTTCCAGCTAGGGGAGAGTTAGACCCATATAGCCTGCGGATGCCTTGTTTTAAGATGGTTATGCTATACATCCCAGGTTAAGGTTTTCAAAGTTCTTACTAATCCCTGTTCCCTACCCCGACATGATATATATATATATGTGTGTGCGTGTGTGTATGATTGCATATGTATATTTGAGTTAATTTTGAATGATGGCATTATTTATTCCTCTATCCCTAAGTTTCATGCTAGAACTCCAACTGTAACCATCTCCAGACATTGTATCCCTATGTTGTACAGGCACATGAACGTCTTTTATTTTTCTTGTGCAGTGACCAGGTGCTCGAGTTAGTTCGTGAGTTGACATTGAATTGGTTAGATTCCATGCTTCGGAAGGCTTCATTTCATGGTCCATATTTTGTATGTCTTAGACCTTGTTTATACTTTATTTTGGTTACTGTCGGTGACATGTACCAATATTTTATAGACGTACAGTTTTGTAGAGGCTTTGTTGGATTACTATAGACTTGGGTGCATTGTTTTGTTGATTAGTTTGGTGATAGATGGTTGTCCGGTTACTAGTGATTGGTTTCTACATTCCATGAATTAATTTTAGTCTTAGTGTACATTATCTTGTTATAGGTTCGGAATTCATCCGATCCTTGAGTTTGTTGTCCTAACTAGGTTAGGTGAAAGGGGTAATCTTTGATCCACATGACTTGGGATACCAGTCATGGCCAGGCCCTAGTTCAGGTCATGGTAGATATATGGAAATGGGTAACGTATTATGATGAGATTAGTCCTAAAAGCTATCCAACTATCAGTAGGAATTCCAACAGGGTCATTCGAAAGTACTTTAATAAATTTATCAACCACAGGGACAGATTGGAATGAGGGACCCTTAGAATTAGAATCCTTAACCTGAACTCAGTGATATGGATACCCTTTGGCAATCAACTTCTGAGCTCTAAGATAACAAATAAAGCTCTTTTTAGGTACTAAAGACCTCCCCTCGTATTTAATCACCTGTTCTTTAGGAAATGGAAAACTCACCTTTATGGTCCTACAATGCAAAGAAGCATAGCCCAACTAAAACCAATCCATCCCTAAGATAACATCAAAATTTTCATGCCTTAGATCCCATTGGGGCGGATAGGCACCCATAGCCGTAAAGGCCCAAGAGCACCAACCTATTACACTGTACATCTCATGCATGTAAATATGATAACTAAAAGGTTCATCCAAATATGAAATAATGCATCAATGAGAACACCCACGTGGAAAAGGACAAAATTATGTATACAAGACTTGGCCATTGGGACAACAACATCTAAGGGACAAGATATTACCATGCTTAATTTTACATTGGTCTACAAAGCTCTAAAAGATACATAGACACTTAGTTAAGGTTGTGACAAACCCCCACCTTACTCTTAACTATTGTACAGTAGCAAAATATATAAAACAGACTCGAAATGCCCCAAATTAACCTGGAGCTCACCAATAATAACTGGATATCTTATTCTTGTACTAATGAGGTGTATTAGCTGAAGCACATATGCCAACAACATGAAATAAAATCACCCTATGAGGGACGATAGTACGAAAATATATACTAAATATGTAAGGCTAAAGGTAACTACACATGATATAAGAGCTCAATATAAATAGTGCTAGTAGACAACCTTTATATATACTTGTGGGATCTAGTATATTCTATTGTTTTGTTCATTTTACCCAACTTTCTTCATAATCTTTGTATGCCATAAAATTTATATGATCAGCTGACCAGTGGTAAACACACAAATTGGGATCAGCCCATGCTAGGCTTACGCCCATAAGCTGTCACCCATATATAAATAGATTGAGATTGGTCCATGCTAGGATTTTGACCTGAGCTACCACCCATATATAAAGGTATTGGGGTTTGCCCATGCTAGGCTTATACCCTCGAGATTCCACCCATTTCAATTAAGATTTTAGTTACCTAGATTATTTAGCTTTTGAGATTGTTACTTTGGTGGTAATAACATTTTTGTACCTTTGAATAATAATATACCAATAAGAGACATGTGAATAAACACTTAAATTCAATGATAAAGAGATATAGAGAATATTGTACACAAATGAAATATTTAGTAGCTTAAAAAATAATATATGGGTCTTATTTGACTTAAAGGAGACCTCTTGAGACTTGATAGTGAATGTAAAAATGCAAACTTAATAATAAGCATGTGGTGAGGTATTTTAACACATTAGGGAGTGGGAACAAGGTTGTTAGAAATATGGGAGATCATGTCCTTCTGCTAGGTATCATTTACTTTTGGAAAGCTTTATAAGCTTACTTTGTACCAAAAGTGTTGAATTTCATGCCAAAGAACATGATATAGAGTAGCCTTAGATACCTGGTTGTATAACTCTGATGACAACTCAATTAACTTCCTAGCTTTAGGATGATTAATTTACAATAATGTATTTGGTAAAACTAGTATTACTTACTAGCCAACATAGTAGGCTATTTAACTTTGCCAATATAGTAGCTGGATGGTAAGCACTTAATTTATCAATCAAGGCTGTTATTTTAACCCTTTTATCCTCCAATTACTTCCACTTACCATACATATTCTTTTGAGATTCCCCAAAACAACTTTTTCTTCATTACACCCTCCAAACGATATACAAAATAGAATTGGAAACAGACATATGAAAAAATTAGTTTGGTATTTTAGCACCACACCTTTCTTCTATTTCTCAATATGAACTAGTCATACCTTTCTCCATCATAAACCTTGAAGCCCCTAACATATATACATAAAAAATTATAATAAATAGCCCCAAATTTCCTTTTATTGTTGCAACTAAATATTGAAATGATCAACCCCTGAGTTCCTTAATAACAACATATCCATAATTGTTTACCCAAACTCATACATAATATAGACAAAATAGAGTAGTCACCTTACCTCAATTTTTTGTTTTTTTATCCTTTTAACTTTAACTCTTCAAGAAGTTAAACTTTTCTTCACACTTTAAACCAATGAATAAAAGAGAGGTCTCTTAATAACAAATAAAAGTGAGCAGGTAGCTTGTTCTATATTCTGCCATGTAGTTATAATTAAGAACTTATAACATATTTTATGAATCTTCCATGAAATAATTAAGCTAAACCTTAAGTGTTTTCACTTATCTTAGCGTGCAAAGATGAGGATTTCTTCAAGAATCCTAGAAGGAATTTTTTAGTAATGTTGTTCTAATTCTTGATAGAAAATAGAGAAAGATGAAATCAAAAGGGTAGATATAATGTTCAAAATGAGTAAAAAGACTACCTATATTGTTCCTATGTTGAGCCCTGTAGAACCTCCCTTATTGACCCTATTTCAGCCACAAATTAGTCCAAGTAGGTGACGCACCTACTTAAGGGCTCAAGATGCTCAAAATTTCAAAGAAGGTGATACACCTACTTGCTTAATATTTAGTTAGGCTTAATTAAATTGGGCTTTGGCAGCTTTACGTATTGGGCTTTTTCTCTATTTTCTTCATCTTTTACTTATTTAGGCCCAATTGAGAACATTAATATAGGCCCAAATCTAATCTATATCCTTAAGCCCATTAACTTGGCCCAAATTGCTTAAGTAGGTGACCTAACAACTAGCTTAATTAAGTCAAGCAAGCCCATTAATATTTTACTCCAATTTCTATCCTTAAATCCTTTTAATCTAACTTTCAACTTGTATACACTTGGTCACTTTAAAATTTAGATTCAATTACTAGCTTACGATCCCAAGATTAAATCATTGTACTAATGTTATCTTGGTCGTATCAAATCAGAATGTACGAGCAGTATCTACAACTCTATCTATACCATCAATACTCACATAAAAAATCTCATCTATTACCTATACCACAAGGATTTACCAAGTTCAATATAAATAGAACAAGTACATGCAAAATATGAGGTGTTAGATCCTCCCCTCTCCCCTTGAGAAAATTCATCCTCAAATATTAGCATAACTATCCAACCAAATCATGCTCAAACCTAAGTTTAATAATACTAAGTTTAAGCTTAGTATTATGCTATTATCATATAATACTTATATGTTGTACTTATTCTTATTTCGCTATTTCAACATCTTAGACTTTCTCTTTATAGTTGAATAAATAGGGATTCTTGGATCTTATTGCATCTTTAGCTTCCTATGTGATTGCTTCTACTTTTTAGTTTCTCCAAAATACTTTTATAGAAGATATTTCTTTATTCCTTAACTTCTTAACTTTTTGATCTAGAATAGAAATATTTATTTCTTTATAGATGAGATCTTCTATAACTTGTAAATCTTCAATAAGAGTAATATGAGATAGATCTCTGAACAATTTTCTAAACATTGAAATGTGAAATACTGGATGAACTATTGTGATCTCTTGGGGTAGATCTAACTCATAAGTGACTTGGCCAAACCTCCGAATAATCATATATAGGCCTATATAACATGGATTTAGTTTTCCTTTCTTACCAATTCTCACTACCCCTCTTATTGGTAACACCTTAAAGAATACCCAATCACTAATAGCAAACTCTAGCCCCATTCTTATAATATCACCACATGATTTGTGTTGAATTTGGGCTATCTCCAGCTGTTATTGGATAAATTTAACCTTTTCCATAGCTTGATGAACAAGATCTGGCCCAAACAATGTAGCTTTACCCACTTCAAACCATAGAATTAGTGATCTATACTTTCTTCCATACAAAGCTTTATATGGTGCCATTTTGATACTTGAATGATAGTTATTATTGTAGGAAAACTCAATGATAGTTGAATTGTCATCCCAACTTCCGTTAAAGTCCAATACATAAGCTCATAGTATATCTTCAATTGTTTGAATGGTATGTTCTACTTGTCCATCTGTTTGAGGGTTGAGGGTACTTAAATTCACTTTTGTTGCCAAATTTATCTAAAAGGACTTCCAAAAAAATTCATTAAATTGAGCTCCCCTATCTGATATAATAGAGGCTTGTACTCCATGTAGATGAACTATCTCTTTGATATAAAATTTTATGCACTCTTCAACTGTGTAAGTAGTCCTAACCGGTAGAAAGTGTGCTGATTTTGTATGTCTATCAACTATTACCCTCATGGAATTGAACCTTCAAGATGTACGAGGTAAAATAGTAACAAAATACATGTTGATCATGTCCCACTTCCAGATTGTAAGATATATACATTACATATAACCCTTGGGCTTTGGTGCTCTACTTTAACTCTTTGATAATTCAGACATTTGGCTACAAATTCTGCAGTGTTTTTTTCATGTCTACCCTCTAATACATTTCTTTCCAATAATGATATATTTTAGTTGACCCTAGATTGATGGAATAACTTGAATAATGTTCCTCTGTCATAATTCTCTTTCTTAGCCCATCTAAATTAGGCACAAACAATTTGTTTTTCACCTAAGTACTTCCTCATGTGTAAGCTTAAATTCTTTTTTCATAACGCATAGTACATTCTACTTAAGTTGTAATAGAATAGGATCTACATATTGATTCTCTTTCACTTTAGATACTAATAAAGATTCTGCTGCATTATGCACAATAAGCCCCTTATCTGTAGTTTCAAGAAGGTGAACCCTCAAATTGTCTAGTTGGAGTTTCCAACACATCAACCTATTAAGAAAGATCCCCAGAAAAAACATGTCTCTCATGTTAACTTTAGAGATACTTTGACTACCTTATCTCATTCAGTAATTGTTTAGAATGATCAGTAGATTGTTGTCCTATCTAGGCTTATATTTCATGCTCAAGAGAGTAAAGAGAAGACGTGTAAAGAGAAGGAGAGATAAAGAATAAGAGGGCTGAAATAGGTAGTTTTAAGTTAATATTATAGAGTGGTAACCGTTCTTGGTTCCATCAAAAATTCTTATCCCCAGATGCTTTTTCAGTTAGTGCACCAGTGCCAATGTTCAGGAATGACAATCGATAAAGAGAGCTAGGCTCTAGGAACTCAGGGTAGCATGAATTGTGTTCATAATAATCCACTCTACGGGAGGTATGGTGGGAATAATTAGGGTGTGTATAGGTCTGGTAGTGATGTATGTTTGGAACTGGCAAGACAGGCTACAGAGTGAGTAAATTCCTACTGGTAGGTCAGGGTAATCAACACAGAAATTCCCAAGTTCTAGCCTATCACCCGACCAAGCAAGGTGCCACTTCTAGTGCAACTAGTGAACAATGACAAAACAAAATGTATGCACTCTAGTCCTATCATGATTAGGAAAGTTCTCCTAATATGGCTATGGGTATGTTATAGGTCTGTCACCTTCATATTTATGATTTATTACATCCCAAAGTTTCACTTTCTTTTGTAACCCCATTCATACTTCTTAATTTTGGTGTCTTCCTAGAAAAACTATTAGGGCCTTTCTTAGTGTCTACCATAGTGGGTAAGTCTATCATAGCCAGACGGGTATACAGAAACTACGTAGTTATAGTATCTCTGAAAATCACTTAAGTAGATCTTGTAGAACTAGAGATGACTGATTTCTATGTCATTCTCGACATGGATTGGCTCTATTCATTTTATGCCTCAATTGATTGAAAAATAAGTCATTCAGTTTTAGTTTCTCGATGAACCAGTCATCGAATGAAGGTTTAGTACCTCAGTGATTAGGTGTCAGATGTGTTTTTAGGTCCCTTCTCAGAATCCTATGATAGCATATAATCTAGATTAAGAAACATGAACCCAGAATATTAGCGGTAGACAAATGGGCATAGTGTTATCTGAATTTAGTATCTGAATTTAGTAGACTTTGTATCCATGGAGTTATTTGAATGATAGGGCAACCAGAAGGCTTGAAATAGTATATCCAAGAATTTATGTTTGTTGATTCAAAAATAAGTACAATGATGTGGGTGTAATTTTGAGATGTGATATTAGTAGGCTATGAAGGAAGTATGTGTGATTCATTAAAGGTTTTGGGATATCCATATTAAGTACTAGAATCTAAGTTTGAATCTTTGAAGATTGAGCTAATAAAAAGTAGTGTTGAAACTCTTAATAGTGTAAACACAATGTATTGTGATACTCATGAAGATTTTAAGTTAGTTAGTGTTTAAGTTATTATGAGATGACTAATAGGGCTATAAAAAGTTAAGAGTTGTATCTCAGAAGGGAGTATTAACAGCAAGTTTTACACTTTTAAGTATAGTCTTTCAGGTAAATTTATTACTGATGAGTATTGACATATTGTAAACTTTAGAGTAAAGTGGTTGTAGTTCAATTTAGAGTTCATCAAAAGGGTCGTACAGATGAGATGATCGAATAATTAACCAAGTCAGGACCTTAAATTCTAGTAGTGATGCCAATATATTGTAGAATAGTATCAAGGGAGGATAATGCCGAACCCATTCTTATTTCAGTAGTTGTAATTTTGTAATCATGAATATACTCATGCCTTACATGTCAATTACCTGATCATAGCTCAAATTCATGCAATTTCCATAGAATAATGTATGCTCTTAGTTCTTAGTATAAAGAATTTTAATTTTCTCAGCTGTATGAATCATATTCCATTAAATTTATGAACTCCAAACTCAGGTCATATAGCTCATGACTCATGTACTTATGCTTTATAGTATGTTCAGTTCGAGTACTCATGCTACACTCTTAATGATCAATGATATTCAAATTATGTCATGTCTATCCTAATTTTTTATATTTATAATGAATCCATGTCGTGGATACACTATTTCTCAAGGCTAATATAAGCGTCCAAGATTATTCATAGTATTAATTCATGCATTAGGTCCTCATGTTCTAACCTTTAAGTGACCTCTCCTTATCAAACAGTTGTGGTGAAAATATTTATTTAGATGGGAGAGAGTGAATATTTCATATTGGGGAAAGATTGTTGTATGTTTGCTTGATCTAAGGTTATAAGTGTGGATTAAGATTGAGGCCAGGTTTATTTATATTTGTCTTGGTTATTTTAAATATTGTGTGTGATTTTCTTAAGAATAGAATATGAAAGTTGTTAATGATAGAAGTATTAGAGACTACAGAAAAGATGTCTTGATGGGTGTTTGCCTGGAAGTTTGTATATGGTTATAATTATAGGCTTGAAATACACTAGTTTAGTATAAGCTTTCTGTATAATTTTTTCCGTCTAGTCAACAATTTAGTTTTGTAGTAAGACAGACAAGTTCATATGTTTTTTCACATCTTCTAATCTAGTTTTACTGTCAGAAGTTTAGGAATATTGTTATTCCAAGAGATAGTTTGTTCGCGCCCATGTAAATTATGAATTTAGTTCAATTCATGCACCATGTTTCATATTCAGATATTCAGTCATGATTCAGTTCATAAGTTCCTCGTGCATTATCTTAGTATTTCCTTAGTGTTTCAGCCAAGTTAGTACCATTTAGGGATCTTAAACCTCCACACTTTTCTTCATAAACAAGATCCAGCATGAGGTAATGGATACTCATAAGACGACTCTCTCATTTATATCTTTTACTTGTAACCATTCTCATTTCATTGCATATATTCAAGGAATTAGTTTAGTTTATTATATTTAGTTCATTCATGTATCTTGTTTCAAGCTTAGTCATGTAATCATGTTTTCAGTTATGCATGATCAACATATGATTTCAGTTTCTCCAGTACTCTAAGCTTAATTAGCCTTATTTTAAGATGAATGTTCCCAAGGGGGAGATATTGTAATACGCCATATTTTACTTAGCTTAGCTCAGTACCAAGTTGAATGCTAAGAGGCTTAAAGCCTAAAAATTTCATTAATTGTTGGTGACTTAGTCTTATTTTTGGCCTCATAACTTTAAAAATTTCTAAATTGGTCTTCTCGACCATGAGATATTGGTTTTTGAGTTAATTCATGTTCAGGAGTGTAAGGAGTATGTCTCGGGGATGTTTTGGATTTTTTGGATGAGGATTGGGTTGTGTTTAGATTTCAAAAATAGTCAGTCACTGCAATAGTTCTCTATCACGATGTTTATGGAAATGATCCCTTACCGCATTGCGGTGCTCCTCTAAACTGCAATTCAATTGTGGATTTAATCTCCTGTGCGGCAGTTATGTCTTTTCCCATCTAATCAATGCATAAATCAATCACTTAAAGCTTTAGTTAAGGCTTTATTTGGCCATATTCTCCAATTTCCTCTCAACAAAAACCGTACCCTTTCCCCAAGTTCATCGAATTTCATTCCTTTCTCTCTAAGGAAACAAACAAATCAAGTTCCCAAATCAAAGAACCTTCAAGGAAGTTGAAGGATTTGTGTTTCTTTTGAAAGATTAAACGTTTAAGGTATGTGTGATGTTCATCCATGAGGCCAAGAATCCATTTGTTTTTTATATTATGAATTATACATGTTTGTGATGAATTATCTCCAAGAAGGTCTTGTGAGTTTTGATTATAAATAATGTTTACAAGTGCTTTCGATGGGATGAGCCCTTTACACATTTGAATGATGAAATTTCCATGTTAAATCCCTAATTCATGGTTCTAGTATTATAACTATGCTTTCACTCACATATTTTACCCATTCCCATGCTTAAATTCATCACTCCCATGAGATTTATTAAATCTCTAAATGTTTGTATTTGAACAATAATCCTTTGTTATGGTTTTTAAAGCTTCATATGTCCTTATAGTTATTTTCATTCTGTGTTGGAAGGTTATGAACACCCGATACTTAGTTGTTTACATAATTGTAGTATCTTCATAACTGTTTTAGATAATCCATGAACATTATCATTTAGTCTGTTATTATCATCAGTTGTTTGTTCAGTTAAATATAGTTCAGTCTAGTAATTAGTGTCATTAAGTTTGGAGTAGCATTTCGCACCGAGCGAACCCAGGGATGGGGGCTCACCTGCCAGTAGAGGGTGTGACCTTTAGTAGTAATCCCTTGGTTCCAGAACTACATAGTCAGCGTAGGTTAGAGATATCAACCTACTAGTTGAGGGTTGGTAAAGTGTTTAACTATTAGTTGAGGGTAACACATATCTCATTAGAGCACCTGCCAGATGAGGGTAACTCATTAATCCCTCAGGACATCAGTTTAGTGGATCCACACAATTATTGTTGGTACCCGTGGTACAGTACTGATAACCTTTAAAGTGGGGTTAAAGGTTGGACCTTGATAAGCTCAGAATAGGGAACATTGGTTAGATGATACCTCCAACTATCTCAGTTCAGTATTCAGTACAGAATTCAGTTTAGGTTTGCTTTACCATAGCATATAGTTCATTAGTTATTCAATTACTAGATTTCAATTTTTCAATTTATAGACTATTTCAATATTATTGTATATGCTTGGTCATTCATTCTTAGATTTTTGCAGTCTTAATGCATTTATGCATCAATTATCTCATGCTATTAAGCCATTCATTATTTCAGGAACATGAACCTATGCATTTTATCCTAATTACATCTCATATACCAGTACATTTAAATTACCAATCGCATACTTTTATTCACTCTATGATGTCTTATATCCTAGGTTCGGACGCTTAGTTTCCTGACCGCACTTAGACAGTTCATCTTATTATTAGAAATAGTTGTGTTGAGTCCTTAAATATAGAGGACCTATTATGATATTTTTGTATTTCAACATTTCATTCCAATTAATTTAATTTGGAGTTAGTTAGGCCTATCCCATCAAATCATCAGTCATTTTAGAGGATTTCAAAAGTTTTACGTCATTTAGATAGATAGTTGGTTTATCAGTTTAGTTGTCTGATCATTCTTTTCAATATGTCATCAGACGTCCAAACTTGTGATTTAAATTGTATTTCTATTTTTAAAACCTTATAGAATTATCCATTGTTTCTTTCACATATGTTGTTTATTATCAGTTTACTCTATGCTCACATCAGGTACCAGCTCATGGGTTTGCATGTGGTCACTTATTACCATATGCACTATTTTTGATGCTAGGGGATAGCCATGGATCGTGAAAAAAACTTGGTATCAGATTCTAAGGTTTTACTATGTCCTAGGGATTCTAAAAGTCACGTTTAGTAGAGTCTTATGCATTAGTGTAAAGGTCGCCACACTTATGGACAAGAGGCTAAAAGATATTTTGGAAAAGTTTCCCTTCTTTCATTATTTATGTAATGAAAATTAACATGAGCTCTATTTAAACTCTCTTCTGACTCATTCTTCCTTCCATTTATAGATAATACCTCCTAAAAGAAACAATGGAAAAAGGATCTTGAAGCATCCGTACATTCGCTTATTCAGGATGATCCACTGCATGAGCAAGTATCTCATGCCAAATTTAGAGCTACTTTCACTACCTTATCTCATTCAGTAGTTGTTCAGAATTATTAGCTGGTTGTTTTTCTATGTAGGTTTATAGTTCATGCTCATCACAATGAGGAGAAGAAGCGTAGGGAGAAAGAGAGGCAAAAATAAAAGGGCCAAAATATATAGTTTTAAGTAAAGATTTGAGAGTGGTAAACATTCTCAGTTCCATAAAAAATTCATAGCCCCAGCTCCTTCTTTAGTTAGTGCACTAGTGCCAAAGTTTAGGAATGACAATTGGGATAGAGCGCTAGGCTCTAGTCCCCAGGGTAGCATGAACAATCGTTGTACAAATTAGCTTTGTGGGAGATATGGTAGGAATCATCGGGTTCTATTTAGGGATGGTAGTGATGTTTGTTTTTGATATGGAAAGTCAGGCTACAGAGTCAAAGATTGCCCACATATTGGTTATCATAATCAACACAAATATTCCCATATTCCAGCTGATCGCCCAACTCAGTAGGGTGAGGATTCCAGTGCAACAAGTGAACATCACTAGAATAGATTGTATGCATGCCAGTCCCATCATGATCATGAAATTTCTCCTAATGTGGTTACCGGTATGTTATAGGTCTTTTATCTTCATATTTATGCTTTGTTAGATCCCGGAGCTTCACTTTCTTTTGTAACCTCATATATTGCTATTAATTTTGGTGTCATCCTAGAAATACTAGTAGGGCCTTTCTCAATGTCTACCCTAGTGAATAAGTCCATCATAGCCAGACTGGTTTACAGAAAATGCCCAGTTACATTATCTAAAAAATCACTTTAATAGATCTTGTAGAACTAGAGATAGCTAATTTTGATGTTATTCTTGGTATGGATTAGCTTAATTCATGTTATGACTTAGTTTTTAGAAAAAATAGAGTCATTCAAGTTCAATTTTTCAATAAACCAACCATCAAATGGAGGGGGAGTACCTCAGTGTTTAGGGGTCAGCTGTGTTTTCATATCCCTTCTTAGAATCTGATGATACCATACAATATTGAGATAGAAACATGAACCTAGAGGATTAGCGGTAGCTAAGTGTGGATAATTTTATCTGAATTTAGTAGATTTTGTACACATGGGGTTAGTTGTGTCATAGGTGAACCAGAAGGATTGAAATAGTGTATGCAAAAATTTATATTTTTTAATTAGAAATTAAGTATGATGATGTAGGTGTGCTTTAGAGATGTGATATTAGTAGGCTATGAAGGAAGATAATGTGATTCGTTAAAGGCTTGGGGATATCCATATTAAGTGCAAGAATCTAAGTTTGAATCATTGAAGATTGATCTAATAGAAAGTAGTGTTGAAATTCTTAATAGTGTGAACTCAGTATATGGTGACACTCATGAAGATTCTAAGTTAGTAACTGTTTAAGTTATTATATGATGACTATTGGGGCTGTAAAAAGTAAAGAGTTGTATCTCAAAAGGAAGTATTAGCAACGGGTTTTGCACTTTCAAGTGTAGTTTTTTAGGGTGCATTTATTACTGATAAGCATTGTTATATTCCAAACTTTAGAGTAAAGTTGTTGAAGTTCAGTTTAGAAGTCATCAAAAGGATCCCTCGGACGAGATGATAGAATAAGTAACCAAGTCAGGACATTAATTTCCAGTACTAATGCCAGTACATTCTAGAAAAGTAGCCAGGGAGGATAATGCCTAACCTATTCTTATTTCAGTAGTTGTACATTAGTTATCAAAATATAAACTCATTCCTTACATGTAAGTTCCCTAATCATAACTCAAATTGACGCAGTTTCCATAGAATCATGTATAGTCCCATTTCTTAGTATAAGGAGTTCTAGTTTGCTCAGCTGTACGAATCATATTCCATGAAATTAGTGACCTCTAAACTCAGGTCATACAACTAATGACTCATGTACTCATTCTTTAAAGTATTTTAGTTCCAATACTTATGCTACACTCTTAAGGATAAACGAAATTCAGATTATGTCATCTATATCATTAGTTGCTATCTCTATAATGAATCCATGTCATGGATACTGTATTTCTCAATCCTCATTTAAGAGTCCAAGAGTATGCGTAGTATTTATTCATGCATTAGGTCCTCATGCTCTAACCTTTCAGTGACCTCTCTTTATGAAATAGTAGTTCTGATGAATAATAGATTAGATATGAGAGAGTGAATTTTTTATGTTGGTGAAAGATTGTTGTATTCTTGTTTTTTCTAAGGTTATAAGTGTGGAGTAAGATTGAGGCCAAGCTTTTTTTATGTATGTCATGGTTAGTTGAAATTTTGTGTGTGATTTTCTTAAGAATATTGCAATGAAGTTGTTAATGATAGAAGTATTGGAGAGTACGGTATAAATGCCTTGATGGGTGTTTCCTGTAAGTTTTTATATAGTTATAATGATATGCTTGAATGTCACATTTATATATATATAAGTAGATGGGTTCATTGTGCATTAGTGCATTCATAGTAAGAGGTTGAATTTAGTTATTGAAGTGGTAAGAAGAATTATTGTTGAGATGAGAATTGTGAAAATTAGGGTGTACTGAATTCATGATTCTGACTAGTCCTAGAGTGTTATGGGTGCACTTTGTAGACTCGAGTAGGCTTAAACATAGTGAGAGAATTTAGTTCAGCTCAGACTTCAGCAGATAAAGTTATCGGTGCCCATTTGAACATTTTCAATAGCCTCTTATGAAGTGCGGTATTGAAGCAAAATGTTTTGTTGAGAGAGTATTTGAGGAGTATGCAGAAGCTTGAGAGTAGCAGTAGCATTGTCTAAGGTCTAACATTTCAAGTTAATGTTTCATAGGCCTATGTCCCATGTTACAGAGTGATAGCCATATTAAGAGTCCTTACTCATATATCTTATTCAAATCATGCCTAAGTTCTTTGCTTCCTACTGTTATTATAACTTCATAGAAAGAGTATTAAAGAAATACTCCAGTTGTGTATAATCTTTTAGAAAAATTTGGTCCATATAGTAAGCATTTCAGTTTAGATGTCAGACAGACAAGTTCCTATGGTTTTCCCAATCTTCTGTTTTAGTCTTACTATCAGAAGTTTATGAATATTTTCACTCTAAGAGATAGTTTGTTCAAACCTATGTAAATTGTGAGTTTAGTTCAGTTCATGCATCATATTTCAGATTCAGATATTCAGTCATGATTCAGTTAATAAGTGTCTCCGCATTATCTCAGTATTTCCATAGTATTTTATCCTAGTCAGTATAATTTGAGGGTCTTAAACCTCCTAACTTTTCTTCACGACACCAGATCCAGATTGAGACAATGGTTACTCATAAGATGACTCTCTCGTTTCTATCCCAACCGTGTAAACATTCTCATGTCATTGAATGTATTCAAGGAATTAGTTTAGTTTATGAAATTCAGTTTAGTCATGTATAATGTTTTAGGCTCAGTAATGTAATCATGTTTTAAGTTATGCATGTTCAACATGTGATTTTAGTTTCCCTAGTAATTTCAGCTTACAGTCTCATTTAAGGACAAATGTTCCTTTTTACAGCCACTCATAAATAGTACATTGAGAAGTCCAGAGATGAGTCGAAGTTTGACATTTGAGTGAACAACCCTCCAACATATCAGTTTTAGTATGTACCAGTTCCCGAAGCCACAGAAATGCCCGAAGGTATGCCTTTACCCATTACCACATATGTGCCTCCTGATTATGTGACCCAGGGTACGTCTGCAGGGTCATATTCTGTGCAGTTTGCTAGTGGAGCAGATTTTTTGGAATACAGATTCAACCCGATGAATTTTGTCAAAGTTGTGAAGAATCAAAAGCGGTTCCAGAAGCAGTTAGAAAAGTGTGCCAGATATTTCAAACCTTTTGTGGATGAAATCGTGGCCGAAGCAGTCAGGCCATTTCAAACTATTCATGTGAGGATGGATAACATGGAAGCTCACATCAACTAAAGGCTAGATTCACTATCTCTTCCTGATCTTGCTAAGCTCATGGCTGAATTTGAGCAAGCAAAGGCTGACATAGCTGAGTTAAAGAAGAAACAATCACAACCGCCTGCATTTGATCTGACTTTGGTGGTAAGTGATGATGATGAGGGTATTCTGGATCTGATGGGTAGACCAGTGAAAGATAAAGGCAAGCAGCAAATGGGTGAACAAGCAGCAAGGAAAGAAGGAAAAAGGAGAAAGAGAGAAGCAATGTCACCTGAGGAGTTAGACCAGCACAACCTGAAGAGAGCTGTGAAGAAATCAAAGAAGAAAGCTAAAAGGAAGCAAAGAGAACAAGAAAATAAAGTGGTAGGAGTTTCTACTAGTGCTACCCTAGAAAGGGGGCAAAGTGCAGGTTCAATTCAGGAAACCATCCCTCAAAATGTTGAGGGCAAAGTTATGAGTGCTCCTACCACCATAGGGGCCAACATTTTACAGGGTGAGGACAATGGAGATTCACCACACTTGACAAATGCCTCAGATGAGTGAGAGGCCACGTAAATATCCTAATTCTCATGTACGGTAATTTATAGCTTTAAGGACAACGCATATTTTTCTGTGTGGGGGTGGGGGTATTTACACCATTTTGGATGCTGTTGCCGATATTCTGAATTCAATCATATGCTATCTAGTAGAAGTGGCATGTCAAGGTTGTTTTTATTTTTTCATTTAAATTCTGCAAAGCGTAATATAAATACAAGTGTTTCAAGACAATCTATCAATTGGTTCTGTTTCTGTACTTAGTTGTAAATATGGAGAATGAATGATGCTGGCATAAAACGTTGAACATGTGTCTTTAATTATTTACTTTTTTCAATTAAGCATGAGCAAATAACCATCAGTAATTCTGTATTTAACATTGGTCTGTAAAATCGTACATGAATCATGTAATGAACATTCTGAGAATTGTAAAGTACGTTTAACTTCGATGCCTGTGGGTGTGAGGATTTAATTAAAGTTCGTTCATAGGATAAGACCTAGAACTTGCCCGAGCCATGGATACAGTCTTCTAGTGGAGTCATTAGGATAGGCTAATAGGCCTCCTTGAAGTCAAAACCTTCTAACCTAAAGAAGCAACCCGACCTGAAAGATTGTTCCTATTTGAACCTATCTTGTACCTCTAAGAATTGGTTTAACCTCCTGCCCCTGTCAGTAACTCTCCATAGGACGTTAACATTTAGCTCTGAACTTAGCCAAATGCTAATATTGTATATTTCTGCTTAGACGAAGCATCTAAGTTGAGGGTGGTTAGTGTCAAAAAAATGAAAGACCTCAATGGAGTGTGAGCTAGAATCCAATTAGAAACAATTGGTCACTTCCTGCATCAGCGTAAGTTAAGCGTGACTGGTTCTTCTATTCATAAAAAAAATAAAAAAATGACATAAGTATCAGATTGAGGGTGAAAATATTCTAAGGCAAGGAGAGTTAAGTTTCAATGAGTCACTTCACTCGGAAACATACCCCACCTAATCCTAAACCTCGTTGTAAGCCTTGAAAAGACCTATTTGATCCTAGTGAGTCAACCGTGAGGACGTTTCGTATGGAAAGGGCAAGCCTATGGGTACTTAGGCTAGGTTTGAAACTTTTTTTTGTGATTATGAGAGCTGGACAGTGTCCATATAATATAATGAGTGGTGGACTTCTTTGTTGTGAAGGCAATCAAAGCTTTACTGAATTTGCTTTTATTCGTGGGATATAACATTCATGCTTGTATGCTAAATTATAAAAAATACTAGATGTGGATTCTATTGTGTTAAATACATGTGACTAAGCTGATGAGTGAATGTTTGCATAAGAGAATGTTTCAATGGTTGATTTCGTGTCATTTTATTATTCATGTGCGCAATAAGGTGTTGAGTTGCTTGAGGACAAGCAATGATCTTGAGTTGAGGCTATTGATGTTCTGGTGTTTTACGAAACATTTAGCATCATTTTCTTAGGAAAATGGTATGTTTTCAAGCAACCAAAGTGATATTTAATGATGGTTTTTAGTGTTTCAGTGAAAGGAGATAACAAAAGAAGAAAACAAGAAAAAGTAGTAGAAAAGGGGAATTGACGGTCAAAATGACGGACCGTCAGGTTTATGATGGACCGCTATATATACCGTCAAGTTGAACCAGAATAAGGCCTCCAGAGGAGTCGAGAGACGAACAATATGGTGGACCATTAGACATGTGATGGACCACCAGATGGACCGTCAACACTTATCCAAAAACTACTTCTCAGAGGGACTTGGTGATGATCAAGGTGGTGGATCGTCAGACATGGGATGGACCACCTGATTAACTGTCAACGCTTATCTAAAACCTATTCTCCAGAGGAACTCTATGACGGTCAAAGTGGTGGATCGTCAATCTTGGGACTGGCCACCAGATTGATCGTCAGTTCTTATCTAGAAGCTTTCTTCCAAAAGGACTCCGCAACAGTAAAGATGGTGGACCATCAGTCCATTGACGGACTACTAGGTGGACCATCAAATGTAATCCTGAAACTGCCATTCGGATGAATCGAGTGATGGGAAAGATTATCGATCGTCAGATCTTTGATGGTCCGTCATATGGACCGTCAAATAGGATGCGGTTTTTCGATTTTTAAATTTTAAATTGTTTTTTTAGATGGGACATATAAATACAAACTTTTAGGGTTAAGAACGCATCTTTTACCTTTTACAAGTTTTGTTTTTTTCATCTATTGAACCTTTTGGTATCCAAGTACTTTGGGGAATCTTAGTATCAAACAAGTTTTCATTAAAGATTTAAGAACTGATTCTTGGGGTTCATTGTAAGTAAACTTTCCTTTTATTTATGAATAATACAAGAATAAATTCTATATCTTCAATGTAGTGTTGCGGCTAAATCTTATAACTAGGGTTATGGGATTCTTAATGTGAAATGCATCTATGGGTTGGGAATCAATTTGAGTTCCATAATTGAATAACATTACATAATCCTTTCTTTAATTTTATTACATAATCCTTTCTTTAATTTTATGACTTTTCTTGGTTTCAAACTTGAGGAGTAAGCCCTAGAACACCACTTGTCTGAGAGGAAAGTGTTTGTGGGGAAAATAAGGTGTTTACATGAATTCTAAGGGCCTTAACCTTTATAGTAATAGCTAATGCGCTAATAGGATTAGCTTACATGAGAATTAGGTTGAATGAATAAGGCATCCTATGACTTTGAGAAAATTATACGATAACCTATCCATTTAGGTTGTGAAACTAATGGATATAGAATAGGATTCAACCTTTCTTGCAATTGAATTTGCTAAGTGGAACTCATAAATAATTCACAACCCAAATGATGCTGGCATTTTGGTGATCATAACCCTGGTTTGATTAATCTCGTAAAGTTACAAAATACGGAGAAAATCATTAGTTGAACTAATCTTGTTACAATTTATCATTTTACAAATAAAAAAAAACAAACCCCCATTTTGGTTAAGAATCTCTGATCAACAGTCTAATAACAATTACAACACTTAGTGTGCACAGTATTCCCTGTAGGATTCGACACCCAAATGAGTTGGGTTCTATATTTGACAATGACCTCTTACATTTTCTACTGAGATTTGTAATTTGGGCGTATCAAATTTTGGCTCCGTTTCCAGGGAATACGGTTGTCAACTAAGTTTGTGATAGTTAATAGACCCTTTGTTCAAATATTCTCAAACTTTACTTTTTGTTTGTTGTTTTTGTTTTGAACAGGTTGACTCTTGTACATGCCAACTACATGGAGATCGGGTCAACCATTATTACCTATAAATCTTGAACCACTTATCATTTGCAGAATGGATGCGCAACGAGACCCTAAAAGAATAACTGCTCAACAGGAGCAGGCTAGGCTAGCTGCATTGGCAGCTGCGCAAGTAAATCAACAGAACACCGATAACCCAGGTCGGGCACCAAATCCTGATGATGAAGATCTACGTGATGATGAGCTATTAAATCCAAGGCGTGCAGATAATTTAGCTGCATGTATCAACAGAGATCCCCATGCTAGAATGAGACCCGAACGCAAAGCTGTGTAGTTTACTTTTGATAATGATGATGATGAACTGGATGGGGCTAGTGCCATAGGGGCTATTATTCCTCCGCCTTTAGCACCCTGAGCCAAGTTCAACATTACTAGCACTATGATCCAGCTTCTGCAACTCAAAGAGTTATTTGGTGGACTTGTAGGCGATGATCTGAATATGCATCTGATTAATTTTATCTCAACATGCAGGTAGTTTGACAATCCGGGGGTTGGTCAGAATGCAATTTGTCTGTGCCTATTTCTATTGTCTCTAGCTGGAGAGGTAACTATATGGATGAATGGGCTAACTCCCGACTCTATCACCAATTGAAGGCAACTGAAAGATGCTTTCCTAGAAAAATTCTTTCCGCCATCCAAGACGGCACAATTGAGAGATGAGATAAGCAATTTCAGACAGCTTCCAACTGAGGCTCTCCACGAAAATTGGGAGAGGTTCAAGAAAAAGCTTATGAGGTGCCCAACTCATCAGATGACAAATGTCCATTTGATGGAGATACTATATAGAGCCTTGAATTCGATGACTAAGCCAGTGGTAGATAATGCTGCGGGTGATTTATTCATGGATCTCACCTTTATTGAGGCATTTGAGATGCTAGATCATATGACAAAGCAGAGTAGATCTTAGCATACTAGGGATTCTGAGGTAACAAGCTCTACTGTATCTATTGGTATGACTGTAAAATAGAGGCGAAGGAAAGAGGAACGTGACCAAGATATGGCTTACATGAAAATGCAGATGGACCTTCTCACTAAGCATTTATTATTAAGAAAGATAGAGAAGGTTAAAGCTGTTGCATCACAAGGAAGAGCTGACTCTAATTCTAAAAAGGAAGTGAATTACTTAAAAATTAGGGGGTTTCCGAGGCAGTGGCCTAGGAAACCAAGGTCGGAACTATTATGATCGAACCGGGTATAAGGATCATTACCAAGAAAATTGGAAAAGCAAAAATGACAGGAGTGGGTTGTATAGTCCTCCTGAAAGTCGTGATGCAGCTATATCTAGTTCTGGGAAGATGTCCATGGAGGACATGATGGCCAAGCTATTGAAGGGAGTAGAAACAACCAATGCTGGAGTACTTAAGGTAAAAAATAATTTATCTTCGATGAACCAATTGGTTGAATCATATTCTACATCGATCAAACAATTGGAGCAGCAAATGGGCCAATTGTCGGTGGCATTTAATCAAAGGAAGGCCGGTACGTTACCTAGTGACACAGTCCTAAAATGTAAAAAAGATGGGTCGTGCATGGAAATTACCACTAGAAGTAGTAAGGAGTTGGAGAGCTAATCTATGGGTAAGCCGATAGTTGATGTGATAGTAAAAGATACGGATGAAGCTGATATTGATAATTCTATGGAATCTGCAGGATCAGATAAGGTTATTCCAAATACTGTACCTGATTGTCAGCAGACTGCTATATTTGAAAAAAAAGAAGGACAAGGAAAAGGAAGTTGTGGTAAAAACTTTGCCATAACCACCACCTCCCTTCCCTCAAAGACTAAAAAAGAAGACTGACGACACGATGTTCAGTAGATTTATGTCTATGTTGAAGCAACTGACTATAAATGTGCCTTTGGTTGAGGCATTGGAGCAAATGCCTGGGTATGCCAAATTCATGAAGGACCTTTTGACAAAGAAGGGAGTAGCAAGTTATGAACCAGTTGATAATCTCCATTATTGTAGTACGATTGCTACAAGGTCAATAGTTCAGAAGAAGGCAGATCCGGGAGCCTTCACTATTCCTTGTACGGTGGGGTCTTTGGATTTTGCCAAGGCCTTATGTTATCTCGGGGCTAGCATTAATTTGATGCCGCTAGCCATTTATAAATAGTTGGGGTTGGGAGATCCTACACCAACCAACATGCGGCTTGTAATGGCAGATTGGTCGGTAAAATGGCCTATTGGGGTTCTGTATGATGTATTAGTAAAAGGTGGCTACCTTTATTTTTCCTGCAGATTTTGTTATTTTAGATTGCGAGGTGGACTTCGCGGTGCCCATAATCTTATGTCAACCTTTCCTCGCAACTAGAAGTGTGCTTATTGATTTATGAGCAAATGAGCTTTTATTCTGGATGAACGATGAAGTGGTGTGTTTTGATGTATGCAAATCAATAAAGCAGGCCAAAGAAATGAATGTGTTCTCTATATTTGATATTTATTATGAGGAAGAGCTGGAATTATCTTTAGAGGAGCAGCTTATTGTTGAGCCATTGACTGCTGTGCTCATGAACTTTGATCATAAGGATATTGATGAGTACGAAGAAATTGTCTGTGGTTTGATAGGACTGGGGTTTTATTCTTATGCCCCTAAGAAGCTGGATCTTGACCTTAAGAATCGGCCTTCATCACTAGCGAAGCCATCCATTGAAGAGCCACTAATGTTAGACTTGAAGGAGCTACCTAGTCATCTAAGGTACGTGTTCTTGGGTAGTGGAAATACCCTGCCAGTTATTATTGTTGCTGATATTGGTGAAAAACAGGTGGAAGCTCTCATCTCTATTCTTAAGAGATACAAGAGAGCTATTGGATGTACTATTGCAGATATCATTGGTATCCCTCCTGGCATATGTATGCACAAGATTCATTTAGAGGAAGATTGTGTACCCACTATTGAGCATTAGTGTCGCCTAAATCCACCTATGCAAGAGGTGGTGAAGAAAGAAATCATCAAGTGGATAGATGCAGGGGTGGTGTACCCAATCTGAGATAGTAATTAGGTGAGTCCTGTAAGGTGTGTACCCAAGAAAGGGGGCATGACGGTGGTGGCCAACAAGAAGAATGATTTAATTCTACTCAGTCATGTCATAGGTTGGAGGGTGTGTATGGACTACCGAAAGCTAAATTCGTAGACATTGAAAGATCACTTTCCAATGCCATTCATGGATCAGATGCTTGATCGATTGGCAGGCAGAGGTTGGTACTGTTTCTTGGATGGGTATTCCGGGTATAATCAGATCTCCATTGCTCCTCAGGATCAGGAGAAAACAACGTTCACGTGCCCATATGGTACATTTCCTTTTAAAAGAATGCCCTTTGGATTATGTAATGCTCCGGCTATATTCCAGAGGTGCATGATTTCAATTTTCTCTGATATGGTTGAAGACACCTTGGAGGTGTTTATGGATGATTTTTTAGTGGTTGGAGATTCCTTTGACTTATGCTTGCTGAATCTAAGTCAAGAATTACATCGGTGTGAAGAGTTTAACCTGGTCCTTAACTGGGAAAAATACCACTTTATGGTGAAAGACGACATTGTTCTCTGTCATAAAATTTCTGCAAAAGGTATTGAGGTGGATAAGGCCAAAGTTGAGGTTATCGAGAAACTACCTCCCCCCATCTCTGTAAAAGGTGTGTGTAGCTTTCTTGGACATAAAGATTCTATCGTAAATTTATAAAGGATTTCTCAAAGGTATCAAACCCATTGTGCAAACTTCTTGAAAAAAAGGCTAAGTTCTCTTTTGATGATGACTGCAGGAAGGCGTTTGAATGCATTAAGTTAAAGTTAGTGGAGGCTCCAGTTATTATTTCTCCCGAATGGACAAAGCCGTTTGAACTAATGTACGATGCTAGCGGGGTAGCGCTTGGAGCTGTGTTGGGACAGAAAAAGGATAAGTTGTTTCATCCAATCTACTATGCCAGCAAAGCCCTGAATAGGGTTCAAAAGAACTACACTGTCACTGAATAAGAACATCTGGATGTGGTTTACGCCTTTGACAAATTCAGGGCGTATTTGCTTGGGACTAAGGTGGTGGTCCACACGGATCATGTAGCTCTGAGGTACTTAATGGCTAAGAAAGATGCGAAGCAAAGATTGACCTAGTGGGTATTGTTGCTTCAAGAATTGCACTTTGAGGTAAAGGATTGCAAGGGGTGCAAAATCAGGTTGCTGATCACTTATCCAGACTTGAATGCGAACAAGAAATCAAGGACAAGTTAGATATTGATGATTCCTTTCCGAATGAAAAGATGCTAGATGCTAAGTTCGAGCAGATTCCGTGGTATGCTGATTTCACAAACTACATGGTAAGTGAGGTGATGCCCGATAATCTTTCCTTTCACCAAAGTAAAAAGTTCCTTTATGATGTTACTCAGTATTTCTGGGATGAGCCCTATCTTTTTCAGCGATGTGCAGATGGTGTTATTAGGCGCTGTGTACCAGGTGTGGAGATGCTGAATATTTTGGAAGCATGCCACGCTTCACCTGTTGGTGGTCACCATGCAGGCGACCGCACTACTCAGAAAGTACTACAGAGTGGATACTATTGGCCCACACTATTTAGAGATACATATGAGCTCGTTCGTAGATGTGATCAATGTCAGAGACAAGGATCAATCTCCAAACATCATGAGATGCCAATGTCCAAGATGATAGAAGTAGAGTTATTTGATGTATGGGGCATTGACTTAATGGGATCATTTGTAAACTCGTATGGGTTAAAATACATCCTAGTAGCTGTAGACTATGTATTGAAATAGGTAGAAGCTGTGGTGTTGGCTGACAATGAAGGAAAAAGATTCGTGGCATTTTCGAAAAAGAACATATTCTCCCAAGTGATGGGGAGATCCCATTTCTGTAATAAAGTCTTCAGGGCTGTGCTGGCGAAGTATGGAGTAAAACAACACCGTAGCAACTCCTTATCACCCACAAACTAGTGGGAAAGTGGAGGTGTCGAATCGCGAGATCAAGGTTATTCTCACCAAAACTGTAAATGCCAGTAGACAATATTGGTCTCGAAAGCTCGATGACGCCTTGTGGGCATATCGAACTACTTTTAAGACACCAATTATTATGTCACCATATCAGCTAGTTTATGGGAAGGCATGTCATTTGCCAATTGAGCTGGAACATAAGGCCTTGTGGGCTCTAAAAAGGCTGAATATGCATTAGAAGGAAACAGCTGATCTAAGATTGGAGTAGATTAAAGAGATGGACAAATTCCATCACAGAGCTTATGAAAAAGGTGAATTGTACAAAGAAAGGATGATAAATACCATGACCAAAATATTACATAGAGAGAATTTACGAAAGGTGATTTGGACCTTCTTTTTAACTCCAGACTGAAGTTATTACTGGGTAAGTTGAAGTCTAAATGGTCAGGCCCATCTTAAATTAGCCAATTCTACTCATCTAGAGTAGTCGATCTTGAAAAGAAGATGGTAGTGTCTTCAAAGTGAACGGGCAAAGAATCAAACTTTATATTGGTCCAAAAGACCTAATAAAAAGTGTTGATGTCTTTTACCTCGATGAAGTCTGAGTATTCGAGATACCTAAGTCGTTCCACGATGTTAAATTAGGCGTTAGTGAGAGGAAATCCACAATATGTTGTTGTAACCATAAGTAGAGTCTACTTTATGTTTTTGGGAAATTTTGATGTATTTATGAAGTGTGCAGGACCAGAAGTGTTGTAAAGAGGAAAATTGGGCGTATTTAAGCTACTGAAGTATTATGACGGTACCCTTGATGGACTGCCAAACTATTGACGGACCACCATACTCAACCATTAAAAATAGGTAGGAAAATGCATTCATTGGATAGGGCGTGACGACATGAGTAGCAGACCATCAAGTATATGGTGGACCGTCAAAGCAGCCGTCAGAAGCAAGACTGCTGACCTGCATTCTGGTAAGTAGTCACGGCCAATTCGATGGACCGTCACGACTATGGTTGACTGTCCCATTAACCGTTACACCAAAATAGAAACTCATCGACTCAACTGAGGGGTGGCGTTCCCAGTGGTGGTCCATCACACTTATAAAGGACCGTCAATTCGACCGTCACTTTAACCCTAATTCTGAATTGGGTTGGGTTAAATTGGTAATCTTTATAAGTACTCTGTATTTAACCCGTAATGAGATTTTAAGAATAAAATTGAGTGGGTACACTCATTGTAACCGTTCCATGGCCTTTGATTTTTCCACTTCTCCAAGATTCAAAGAACCTGAACTGAGTTATCCTATCTGAGACCCCTCCACTCCTCCATCACTTTTCTATTTAAGCTAAGTCATTCTTTTCCTATCCCCATCAGAAAATAAAGAGTAACAGAAGTGATAGAAGTTGCAAGTAGTTCAGTCTCTAAAGTCTCAAGGAAGTAAAATACTGCAACATCAAGGTATGAGCATTTACTTCTTTCCTCTTGTTCATTTGAAAAGTAAGGGCATGGATTATTTCATGATTTAGTCTAATGGTGTTGAGTTTGAATTATTTATGATTAATTTTGATTTAGTGGATGAAGTCTTCCTTAAAATATTATTTTAATGCTGTTGCTTAAGCTAAAAATTGATTTGATCTTAAGTAGCGCTAAAAATCAGTCGAACCCATAAATATGCCTGAGAACGAAGGTCTGACGGTCAACATGGCAGACCGTCAACTTTGTGACGGACCACCAAGTTGACCGTCCCAAAAGTAAAAAAAATGAAACATATTGGATAAAGATGACGGTGGATCTGATGGACCGTCCCACCACTGGTGGACCGTCAAATCTCCCATCAGGCCTCACTGTGAACTATTTTGCCTGTGTTTTACCTTGCACTAATTTCTTAATCCATTTTCAGGTGACATGGCTCCTAAAATACACAAACTAAGGGAGGAAAATCTCAGTGAGGTAGAAACACATCCGCACCGGCCTATAACACCAGGCAAACAAAAAGAGAAGCCACTATAATCCCCCAGTCTGAGGAGGGGAGTGACAATAGAATTAGTTTCACCTATTCAAGCCTAGATAAAGCGACAGTTGCTTCAAATCAACCATTACCTCTAGAAGGTAAAACTAAAGCGGCTAATGTA
>NC_061113.1:219521939-219550821 GCF_002878395.1 Capsicum annuum
AATGTAGAGAACCAAGGAGAAGTCCCTGAACCTGAAGGTAAAAATGTGATCGGACGGAAGGATCCCTAAGTACGAGAGGCTATTAGGTGGAAAACTGAGGTAGCACAAAAAGAGTTCTATGATGTGTTACATCCTAATGCTCGAGGGATCCAGAGATCATTCTCTAAAGAGCATTAGATTATGGCCACGGAGATTCATGAATATCCGAAACTGGAACACCGATTCAATAATTATGGATTGGCATGGATGAGCACGCCACCAGGGGAGTACCAAAAAAACTAGGTAAGGAAATTCTTTGCAAATTATATTTGTCTGGTAAAAGCTGAATGTCCGAAGGGGACTCCGATTTTGAACAGACCAAACAGGGAGTCTGTTCCAGTCTGAGGAGTTATTGTTGAATATAGAATAAGAAATACTTCTAGCCAGAGACGTTAGGCAGGATCATTGATCACTGATGATGGAAATCCATCCTGGGAAACTAACCCCAAAGAACGCATTGCAAAATTTACACTTAGTTTCAAGGCTAAGGTCTAGTGGGTTGTTGTTTGGTGGAGTTTAATGGCAACAAAAGGAGATGGAAACCTGGATAATCACAGGGCCGTGATGGTAATTACAGATGAGATGTTTGTGAGGGCACATAAGCAGACTACTTCCATACTTTTCCCATTTTTTATTACTACATTATGCAAACAAGCTGGTGTGCCGCTGATTCGAGGGGTTGATAATAAAGTTTCAGCCACTCATAAACAGGACATTGAGAAGTCCAGAGATGAGTGAAAGTTTGACATTCGAGTGAACAAGCCTCCATCACATCAGTCTCAGTCTGTATCAGTTCTTGAAGCCATAGAAATGCTCGAAGGTATGCCTTTACCCATTACCATATATGTGCCTCCTAATTATGTACCCAGGGTACATCTACAGGGTCAGATTCTACGCAGTTTGCTAGTGAAGTAGATATTACGGAATACAGATTTAACTCGGTGAATTTTGTCAAAGTTGTGAAGAATCAAAAGTGGTTTAAGAAGCAGTTAGAAAAGTGGGCTGGAGATTTCAAACCTTTTGTGGATAAAATCATGGACGAAGCAGTCAGGCCATTTCAAATTATTCAAGTAAGGATGGATAACCTGGAAGCTCGTATCAACAAAAGGCTAGATGTACTATCTCTTCCTGATCTTGCTAAGCTCATGCCTGAATTTGAGCAGGTAAAGGCTGACATAGCTGAGTTAAAGAAGAAACAATCATAAATGCCTATATTTGATCTAACTCTAGTATTAAGTGATGATGATAAGGGTATTCTAGATCAGATGGGTAGATCAGTGAAGGATAAAGGCAAGCAGCAAATGGATTAACAAGCAACAAGGAAAGAAGAAAAAAAGAGAAAAAGAGAAGAAATGTCACTTGAGGAGTTAGACCAGCACACCCTGAAGAGAGCTGTGAAGAAATCACAGAAGTAAGTTGAAAGGAAGCAAAGAGAACAATAAAATGAAGCAGCAGGAGTCTCTACTAGTTCTACCCCAAAAAGGGGGCGAAGCGCAGGATCAATTCGGGAAAATGTCAAGGGTGAAGTTGTGAGTGCTCCTACCACCATAGGGGCCAAAATTTTGTAGGGTGAGGACGATGGAGACTCACCACACTTGAAAGATTCCTCAGAGGAGTAAGAGACCACGTAAATATCCCAATTCTCATGTACGGTAATTTATTGCTTTGAGGACAATGCATATCTGTGTGGAGGTGGGGGTATTTACACCATGGTTGGATGTTGTTTCCGATATTCTGAATCAAATCATGTGCTATCTAGTAGAAGCGGCATGTCTAGGTTGTTTTTATTTTTGCATTTAAATTATGCAAAGTGTAACGTAAATACAGGTGTTTAATAACAATCTATGATTGGTTCTATTTAAGCACTTAGTTGTAAATATGGAGAATGAATGATGTTGGCATAAGACGTTAAACATGTGTCTGTAATTGTTTACTTTTTCAGTTAAGGATATGACAATAACCATCAATAATTCTACATTCAGCATTGGTCTATAAAAAAGTGCATGAATCATGTAATGAACATTCTGAGAATTGTAAAGGATGTTTAACTTCAATGTCTGTGGGTGTGCGAATTTACTTGCAGTTTTTTCATAGGATAAGACCTAGAACTTGCCCGAGCCATGGATACAGTCTTCTAGTGGAGTCATTAGGATAGGATAATAGTTCTCCTTGAAGTTCTAAACCTTCTAACCTAAAGAAGCAACTTGGCCTTAAAGATCGTTCCTTTTTGAACCCATCTTGTACCTCTAAGAATTGGTTTAACCTCCTTCCCCTGTCAGTAACTCTCCCTAGGACTTTAATATTCAGCTTTGAACTTGGCCAAATTCTAATATTGTATATTTTAACTTAGACAAAGTATCTAAGTTAAGGGTGTCTAGTGTTAAAAAAATGAAAGACCTCAATGGAGTGTGAGCTAGAATTCAATTAGAAACAATTGGTCACTTCCTGCATCAGCATAAGTTGAGGGTGACTGGTTCTTCTATTTAAAAAAAATGACATAAGTAGAAGATTAAGGGTGAAAATATGCTAAGGTAAGGAGATTTAAGTTTCAATTAGTCACTTCACCCGGAAACATACCCCATCTAATCCTAAACCTTGTTGTAAGCCTTGAAAAGGCCTATTTTATCCTAGTGAGTCAACCGTGAGGATGTTTCATATGGCCAGGGCAAGCCTGTGGGTACTTAGGATATGTTTGAAAATTTTTCTTTGTGAGTGTGAGAGCTGGACAGTGTCCACATCATATAATGAGTGGTGGACTTCTTTGTTGTGCGGGCAATCGAAGTTTTACTAAATTTGCTTTTATCTGTTGGATGTAACATTCATGCTTGTGTGCTGAATTATAAAAAATGCTGTTTGTGGATTTTGTTGTGTTAAATGCATTAGATTAAGCTGATGAGTGAATATTTGCATAAGAGAATGTTTCAATGGTTGGTTTCCTATCATTTTATTGTTCATGTGCGCAATTTGGTGTTGAGTTGCTTGAGGACAAGCAATGATCTTAAGTTGAGGGTGTTGATGTTCCAGTGTTTTACGAATCGTTTAGCATTATTTTCTTAGGAAAATTATATGTTTTCAAGCAACCAAAGTGATATTTAATGAAGGTTTTTAGTGTTTCAGTTAAAGGAGATAACCTTAGAAGAAAATTGGAAAAAGTAGCAGAAAAAGGGAATTGACGGTCAAAATGACGGACTGTCAGGTTTACAACCAACCACTATATATACCTTCAAGTTGACCTAGAATAAGGCCTCCAGTGGAGTCGAGTGACGGACAATATAGTAGACCGTTAGACATGTGATGGACCACCAGATGGACCATCAACACTTATCCCGACACTACTTCTCAGAAGGACTTGGTGAGGATCAAGGTGGTGGACCGTCAGACATGGGACGGACCACCAGATTAACCATCAACGCTTATCAAGAACCTATTCTCCAGAGGAACTCCATGATGGTCAAAGTGGTGAAAAGTCAATCTTGGGACGGACCACCAGATTGACCGTCAGTTCTTATCCAGAAGCTACCTTCCAAAAGGACTCTGCGATGGTAAATATGGTGGATCATCAGTCCGTCGACGAACCGCCAGGTGGACCATCAGATATTATCCTAAAACTGCCACTCAGATAAATCGAGTTATGGGAAAGATGGTGGACCGTCAGATCTTTGATGGTCCATCATATGGACCGTCAAATGGGATGTGGTTTTTCCATTTTAAATTTTAAATTCTTTTATTAGCTGGGACATATAAATACCAACTTTTAGGGTTAAGAACGCATCTTTTACCTTTTACAAGTTTTCTTTTTCATCTATTGAACCTCTTGGTATCCAAGTACTTTAGGGAATTTTAGTATCAAACAACTGATCATTGAAGCTTCAAGAACTGATTCTTGGGGTTCTTTGTAAGTAAACTTTATATTTATTTATGAATAATACAAGAATGAATTCTTTATCTTCTATGGAGTGTTGTGGCTAAATCTCATAACTAGGGTTATGGGATCCTTAATGGGAAATACATCTATGGGTTGGAAATCAATTTGAATTCCATAATTGAATAACATTGCATAAACCTTTCTTCAATTTCATGACTTTTCTTGGTTACAAACTTGAGGAGTAAGCCCTAGAACACCACTTGTTTGAAAGGAAAGTTTTTGTGGGTAAAAGAAGGTGTTTACATGAATTCTAAGGGCCTTAACCTTTAGAGTAATAGCTAGGTCCCTAATAGGATTAGCTTACATGAGAATTAGGCTTAAAGAATAAGGCATCCTATGAGTTTGACAAAATTATAGGATAACCTATCCATTTAGGTTGAGAAACTAATGGATATAAAATATGATTCAACCTTTCTGGCAATTGAATATGTTAAGAGGAACTCATAAATAATTCATAACCCAAATGATGTTGGCATTTTGGTGATCATAACCCTGGTTTGATTAATGTCATAAAGTTATGAAATACGGAGAAAATCATTTGTTTAACTAATTTTGTTACAATTTATCATTTTACAAAAAAAAAAACAAGCCCCCATTTTGGTTAAGAAACTCTGACCAACAGTCTAATAACAATTACGACACTTAGTGAGCACAGTATTCCCTGTGGGATTCGACACCCAACTAAGTTGGGTTTTATATTTGACAACGACTGCTTATACTTTCTACTGAGAGTTGTAATTTAGGTGTATCAGTTTCCTAGCTGCACTTATACATTTTATCTTATCAGCAACAACAGTTGTGGTGAGTCCTCATATGTCAAGGACCTGTCATGTTATTTCAATATTTTTTAACTTTATTTTAGTTAGTTGAGTTTGGAGTTTATTGATCTTGTCCTATAAACTCTTCAATCAGTTTAGAGGCTTTTAGAAGTTTTCAGTCATTCAGACAGTTAGTTGGTTTACCAGTTCAGTTGTCTAATAATTCTTTTTAGTATGTCATCAGACGTTTAGACTTGAGATTTAAATCATGTTTCAGTATTTAAATCCATATGGTAGTATCAATTGTTTTTATTATATATGTTATTTATTATCAGTTTACTTAGTGCTCATAGTCGGTATCAGCTCATGGGATTGCTTATGGTCACTTATGACTGTAAGCACCGTTGTTATGATTATCGGGTAGCCTCAGATCATGAAAAAACATGGTATCAAAGCCTAAGGTTCTACTGTATCCTAGGGAGTCTGAAAGCCACGTTCAGTAGAGATTTGTGCATGGGTGTGAAGGTCGCCACACTTATGGATATGAGGCTGAAAGACGTTTAAGGGAAAGTTTCCCTTCTTTCATTAGAGATGTAATCAAAATGATTCGGAGCACTATTTAAACTTTTTTCTCACTCATTCTTCCTTCTATTTATAGACAATGCCTCTAAAAAGAAACAACGGAAGAAGGAACTTGAAGCATCCCATACATTTATCTATTCAGGAAGATCCCCTGAATGAGCAAGTATCTCACGCCAAATTTAGAGCTACTTTAACTACCTTAGATCATTCAGTAGTTTTTTAGAACAATTAATAAGTTGTTGTCCTATCTAGGCTTATGGTTTATGCTCATCATAGTGAGGAGGAGAAGTGTAGGGATAAGGAGGTAAAAAATAAGATGGACAAGACATGTAGTTTTAAGTCAAGATCAGAGAGCGGTAAAATTTTCTAATTCCATAAAAAATTATCATCCCCAACTCCTTCTTCAATTAGTGCGCCAATGTCAAAGTTCAGTAATGACAATTGGGATGGAGCGCTAGGCTCTAGTCCCCAGGGTAGCATGAACAGTGGTCGTACTAATCCACTCTGTGGGAGGTATGGTAGGAATAATCAGGGTATGTTTAGGGCTGGTAGTGGTGTCTGTTTTGAATGTCGCAAGCTTGGCCATAGTGTCATAGAACGCCCATAGATGGGTCAGCTTAGTCAACACAGACATTCCAAAGTTGCAGCTGGTCGCATGACTCTACAGGGTGCCACTTCCATTACAACCAGTAAACAGTGCCAAAATAAATTATATGCACTCCAGTCCCTTCATGATCAGGAAAGTTCTCCTAATGTGGTTAATGGTACGTTACAGGTATTTCATCTTCATATTTATGCTTTGTTAGATCCCGGGGCTCAGCTTTCTTTTGTAACAACCTAGAAGCATTAGCAGGGTCTTTCTTAGTGTCTATCCAAGTGGGTAAGTCTATCATAGCAAGGCTAGTTAAAAGAAACTGTCCAGTTATAGTATCTCAGAAAATTACTTTAGTAGATGTTGTCGAACTAGAGATGACTGATTTCAATATCATTATCGGCATGGATTGGCTCAATTCATGTTATTCCTTAGTTGATAGAAAAAATTGAGTCGTTATGTTTTAGTTTTCAAATAAACCAGTCATAGAATAAAGGGTAGTACCTCAGTGCTTAGGGGTCAGATGTGTTTTCATATCCCTTTTCAGAATCGTATGATAACATATAAATAGAGTTACAAACATAAAACCTAAATATTATCGGTAGCTAAGTTAGGATAGTATTATCTAAATTTAGTAGGTTTTGTATCTGTGGGGTTAGTTGACTGATTGGTGAGCTAGAAGGCATGAAATACAGTATGCAATAATTTAAGTTTTTGGATTCAAAATTCAGTACGATGATGATGGTGTGATTTTGAGATGTGATAGTAGTTGGCTATGATGGAAGTTAGCGTGATTCATTAAAGGTTTTGGGATAACTATACTAAGTTCTAGAATATGTAAGAACACGCAAAAGCCTAAGCTTATCTCAATCCTTTAAAGCTTTTTAAGGGGTCCCTGACTTAGAAAATTTTAGCTAAGCATTCAGACTTAGTGTTATTTTAGCCTTCGTAGGTTCGCAACACTATTTCATGACCCTCATGACCTGAAAGTGATGATTTTTAGGTTGAATCATGATCAAGAATGTCAGTAGGTGTTCTCGAACAAGTTTTAGATTTTTTGGACTTCATTTGAAACACATTTGAAAGCTCAAACTAGTGGATAGATGCGATCTTGATGCGTCACATCGCCCATTGCGTCGATGAGTATTTTCCCTAGTTCCCAGTACAAATTCTAGTGAACCAACGAGGCACGTTGGCTATCATGTTGATTCTAATGATGCGGCACATCAGTCTATGCATCATTAAATTAGTTTTTAGTCATTGAAAAAGTGCATCCTCAGGGGTAATTGGGTTTTTTCCCACCTCATGCCAGCCCCCAAAACACGATATTAATCCCCTTTAGAGGCAAAATCCATTCATCTTTTTCAAAATTTCTCAAGAAGCAAACCGTAGGATCTCAAATTCAAGATTCATTCTTCAAGAATACTCCATCATTCTTTGCAAATTTGAATACCAAGGTATGTCAAGTGTTCATCCAAGGGTCCCTTCCACCCTTGGTGTCCAAGAAACTCTTTAAAACTTTAAGTAAATTGACTTTATGATTTCCATGATTTGGATTCAAGTGTATTCATGATTATAATGTTTATTGGGTTTCTATACCATGATTAAGTGTAATATTTATGTAAAAACAATTATTATATAGGTAGTATCATGTGAATTTATGTTAAACCCATGAAATTGTAATGCTCATATGTTAAATAGAACTATATGCATATATAATACCTTCCAAATATTTGTTGAATTGTTCATCTGAATTAATTAGTGGGATTATATCATGTTAGCATCTATATTAGTTCATTCCATTCAAGTGTTTGATAAAATGACTTTATAGATGCATTATGAACAAGTGTATATTTATATGCTATGCAAGGTCATGTGATGCTTTACTTTTATGCTATCGAGTCCTGGGGGTATTTAATACCAGATAATTTAGCTGATTACCTAGAGCCAACATCAGTTAAAATATAATCTTAGTCATGTCTCGATAAGTATTACTCTTAGTCAGTTACAAGACATAGGAAAAATTTAGTAGACTTAGTATCAGTCCAGTACAATACAGTATTCAGTTTAGACCTCAGTAAATTCAGTTAGTTAATAGAATTCAGTAGAATTCCATCAGTTAATGGAACTCAGTTTGGTTTTGTTAGAAAATATAATCTGTAACAATTCAGTCAAGCCTAGTATGACTAGGAATCTGTTCAGTGTCTATTCAGTTGGGAGTAGGATTCAACACCGAGTGAACCCAAGGATGGCGACTAACCTTCCAATAGAGGGTGTGATCCTTAGAAGTAGCCCTTGTGTTCAAAAACTATGTAGCCAGCGTAGGTTGAGACATCAACCTGCCAGTTGAGGATTGATGAGGTGTCCTACCTGCTAGTTGAGGGTACCACTATACTCATTTAGATCACCTGCCAGATTAGGGTGACAGCTTGTCATTATATGTGGCATAGTACAGACATCCTTCAAACTGGGGTTACAGGTTGGACCCCAATCCATTAAGAGTGGGGCATGTTGGTTAGATAATTACCTCCCACTATCTCATTTATAGTCTTCAGAATGGAACTTAATTTAGTTTTACAGAAATTAGGACAATCAGACACAGTCACTCAGTTCCGTATGGAATTTAGAATCGTTTCACAGAATTAAAACTGTCTGGTAGAATCACTCAATTAATAGTAATGTAATATCAGTGAACTCAGATATTAGTAAATAAGTGATTCAGAACTTAGTATCCAGTGTTTTTCATGACCTCATTTATATTTTACGTATTCATACATGTGCTCTAATTTAGTTATTTTCTTGTTATTCATTCAGTTATTGTTTATGCATATGAACCCATGCACGTCCGCCTACTTCACTTAGCATACCAGTACATCCAAAGTACTGATGCATACTTTTCTTTTTTGCTATGATGTATTATATAATAGGTTAAGATGAACGGGCTCCCCATCATACTTAGTAGCCTGATCCATCATCAGCAGACTAGTGGTGAGTCCTCATTTTTCAAGGACAGATTTATTATTACAGTATTTTAGTACTCTGTTTATTTCAGTAGTCAGAGTTAGTTGGGGACTTGTCCCATCAAATCCATGTTCAGAAGAAGAGGCTTTTCAAACTAGAGTATTTTCAAACAAAAGTAAACTTTCAGTATTTATTTCTGATTTGAACCTTATGGAAAGTTTCTGCCTAATTTTTGCATAATTACAATACTACTATTCAGTTGTTACAGCAGGTACCAGTCATGGATTAGCTTGTGGTCTTTTGGGATTATAAGCACTGTGTAGCGTCTGAGGTACAGACACAGGGCATTACAAACTTGGTATCAGTGCCTTAGGTCCAATAGAGTCCTAGATAGTCTAAAATCCACATCTAGTAGAGTCTTGTGTATGAGTGTTTAGCGTGCCATACTTATGGACAAGAGGCTATTTGTGACACCCCGTACATTGCATGTACTTTTTCTATTTATATGTAACTTGGTATAACCTTATGGTAGGTAATGGATGAGATTTGTTATACAAATATTAATGATGTAGATGGAATTCTAGACACAACCCGTACCTTTTTATGAGACACAATTAGGTTAATATCGATACAACTATTTAACTTGGAATCGTAAGTTGGTATTTGAATCTAAAGTTTAAAGTCACCAGGTGTGTAAGTTATATTAAGGTGATTAGGAGTTGGAAATGAAATAAAATATTGAGCTTCTTACTTGACTTAATTAAGCTAGTAGGTGAGTCACCTACTTGGGTTATATGAACCAAGTTAATAGACCAAGTCCATGAATCAGATTTTGGCCTTTATTTGTATACTTATTTCGGCCCAAATTAAGTGAAAGAAGAAGGAAAATGGAGAAAAGGACCAATGCTCAACTCCTCCAAGGCTAAAATATAATTAAGCCCAACTAAGAAATTATGCAAGTAGGTGCATCACCTACTTTGACATTTTGAGCTGCTTGAACTCTTTAAGTAGGTACATCACCTACTTGAACTAGTTTAATTAAATTTGTGGTGCAAAATTAGATAAGTGGATGGACAAAATGAGGGACTTTATAAGGACAAATTTCTGGTCATTTTTCCTCGTTCTTAAGTCACAAGAAAGGGTTACTTCACAAATTCTCTCTACTTTCTTTTAAACAACAAGGAGTAGCCATATTTTCTTTTCTAGGTTTCTTGGAGAAACCAAAACTTTTGGAGCCAAAGGTAAGTGAAACAATTTATGGTTTAGCTTAATTATCTCATGGAAGATTAGGAAAACATGCTATAAGTTCTTAATTATTAATTCATGGAAGATTATAGAACAAGCTACTTATTAACTTTTTCTTTGTTATTAAGAGATTTCTTTTCTTCTTTGGTTTAAAGTGTGAAGGAAAATGAAAGTTGAAGTTCTTGAGGATTTCAAATTAAAAGAATAAGTTGCAAAATTAAGGTAAGGTGACTGTCAATTTTTTTCTCCTTATGTATGAATTTGGGAATGAATGATAGGTGTGTTGTTTCTGAGAACTCAAGAGATGATGAGTTCAATAATTGATAGCTACAATAAAAGGGATTTGGGAATTTTTGTGGACTATTTTGTATGTATATGTTATGGGCTGCCAGATTGATGGTGGAGAAAGGTATGACCAGTTTGAATTGAAATATAAAAGAAAGATGTGGTGGTACACCACCAAACTAATTGTTGCATGTGTTTACTGCCCAATCTGATTTGTATATTGTTTGGGTGGTGTAATGAAGGCGAGGTGGTTTTGGTTAATATTATAAGAACATGTATGGTATGTGGGTGTAATTGGAGAAGACAAGGGTTAAAATAACACCCTTGATTGATAAATTAAGTGCTTACTGCCTGATTACTATTTTGGTGAAGTTAAGTAGCCCAAATGTGTTGATTGGTTGCTAATACTAGTTTACAAAATATTCTATTGTAGATAAGTAATCTAAAAGGTGGGAATTTAAGTTGGATTAGTTTCGGAGTTATGTAAGGCATACTTTTATTTGCATTCTTTGGCAAGAAATCGGACATTTGTTCCATCAAGTAAGCTTCAGGTTATCCTATAACAAGTGATACATAATTGTAACACATTACATTAGATGTATCCAATGACCTTATTCCCACTCTCTAATGTGTTAAAACACCTTCATACATGCTTATTATTGAACCGGCATGTCTATTCTCACTAGAAAATTTCAGAAGTTCTTCGTTTACTCAAATAAGACCTATGTATTATTTTCTGTTCCTAAACGCTTCATTTGTGTGCCAACAGATCCCTACCTTTTTGTCGTTGCATTAAGTGCCCGTTTATATGTCTCTTATTGGTAGATTATTGTTTCAAGGTACCATAATGTTATGACCACCAAAGTAACAATCTCAAAGGCTAAATAAACTAAGTAACGTAAATTTATAAAATGATGTCATCTCAGGGGCATAAGCCTAGCATGGGCCAATCTCGATACTTTATATGTGGGTGGTAGCTCAGTGGCATAAACCTAGCAAGGGCTGATCCCAATGTTACTAAATGGGTGGTAACTCAGGGGCGTAAGCCTAGCATGGGTCTATCCCGATTTATCTATTTACCACTAATCAGCTGGTCATTTTCATTATATTGCTTACAAAGACAATGAGTTAAGAAAGGTAAAAAAATGAAGAAAAGAATGTAATGTACGCCGTCCCACAAGTATATATAAACGTGGTTTGCTAGTAATACTTATACAATTGTATCTAATTTCTATTGAGCTCTTATATTATGTGTAACACGTTTAGCCTTACTTATTCAGTATACATATTTTTGTACTGACGTCCCTCATGGGGGACCTGTATTTTATACTACAGGCATGGGTGCTTCAGCCAATACACCTCACTAGTACGAGCATAAGCTATTTAGTGACTCTTGGCGAGCTCCAGGTTAATTTGGGGCTTTTCACGTTAATTCCATATATTTTGGTATTGTGCAATAATCAAGAGTAGGGCAGGGGTTTGTCCCGACCCTAACTAAGTCTCTCTATCTTTTAGAGGATTTATAGACTAATGTATAGTTAAACATGGTAGCATTTTATCTTTTAGATGTGGTGGCCCCAATGACCAAATGTAGTATATAATTTTGTGCTTACTTAGGTAGTTATTCTCATCAATGCATACTATAATATTTGTCAGAACCTTTGGTTGTCATCATTATATGCTTGAGAAGTACAAGGTTATGGATTAGTTCTCTTGGGCCTTTACGGCTACAGGTGCCTATCTGCCTTAATAGAATTTGAGGCGTGACAAAAGTGGTATTAGAGCAGGTCTTCCTAGGGAGTCTACAATGCTGTGTCTTCGTAGAGTCTTGCTATGGGTGTATTATGCACCACATCTATAAACAAGAGGCTATGGGCATTTAAGGGTTGTTTCTTTTTTTCACATCTTAGATCATGCAATAGAGCCCAAGTCATAGGTGAAGTCACATTTAACCACAAAATTGTTTTTTCTCATTATAGTAAAGATGCTGGTTACAAGAAGGAGTAAGAATACAGTTAAGCGAGTAGACATAGCTGTCGGAGAAGGGAAAGACAAGTCATCACCTAGAAAAGCTAATCAAAGTGAGGCTCAAGCTGAGTTTGTATCACAAACTTCTTCGACTCCTCCATCTCCAGAAGAACTACTGAGGAGAAGAACCGTATCCTTAGAACCACCTATTAATGCTACTGAACAAGAACTAAGAAATGCGATGCAATTGTTGGCTCGTATAGTTGCTAGAAAAGCTTAAGGACACGCCATTCCAACCACAAGTTCTAGTGGTACAGATAGGGCAGCTTGCCTACGAACGCAGGATTTTCTTAAATTGAATTCTCCCACATTCATCGGATTAAATATTAATGAAGACCCACATGACTAAATTGATTATATCCAAAGGGATCTAGATGTCATGCATGTATTGGGTAAGGATCAGTGGAGCTAGTGACATATAGATTAAAAGGGAAGGCTATATTTTTGTATGAAGACTGGAAATGATTGAGGGGTATCGATACACCTTTAGCTACATGGAAAGAGTTTGAAGAGGTATTTCTTAATCATTACCTTCTGTTTGAGGTTCGATAGTCTCGTGCAGATTAGTTCCTGAATCTTCGCCAATGGAATATGAGCATAAGGGAGTACAACCTCTGGTTTAACTTTTTGGCTAGGTATACTCATAATGTTGTAGCTACTATGGATGATAGAGTTCATCGATATATGGATAGGTTAGATCCATATCTAGTTAGAGATTGTACTATTACTGCTTTGAACAAAGACATAGACATAGCAAGGATACAAGCTTTTGCACAAAAAATATAGGATCAGAGGTAAAAAAGAATACACGAATTGGAAAGAGGTTATTCCAAGAGGGCCAGATCTACGAGGCTGTTCATGGCATCCTAAGGTGAGTTTAGGCCTTAGTTTTTTGATAGGCCGACTAGGACATTATATTCTTATCCTATAACTAGTGCTCCACCATAGTTTTAAGGGTCCAAAGGCAACCAGTTTGGGCAAAGAAGTGAGATTCAGAGTTCATGAATAGTGGGTATGAAGAGTAAGGGAGTATAAGCCAATTAAGGCCTCCTCGGAAGCCATGTAAAGAATGTGGAAAGCTTCACTTAGGTGAATGTCAGTTTAGAATAAATGCTTGATTTTGATATGGTACGTCAGGGCATATGATGAGAGAATTCCTACAAAGGGGTATAAGTTGTATGACACAACCTACTGGATTAGCCATTGCATCAACATCATCGGTACCTTATTCAGGTAGAGGTGTATAGCCTATGGGTTATGATATAGGTACTAAAGAAGCAGCTAGCTCTAGTGGAGTTCAGAATCATACATATGCTCTAGCAGATCAACAAAATTTAGAGGCTTCTCCAGATGTGGTTACACCTATATTGTCTATATTTTCACATGATGCATATGCATTAATTTATCTGTGTTCTACATTATCATATGTTACTCCATTGGTTTCTGGAGAGTTCAAAAGAACACCAGAATTGCCAGTTAAGCCATTTGAAGTGTCAACGTCGATTGGAGAATCCATTACAGCTAGAAAAGTGTATAAAAATTGTATAATAACTATTTGTAGTTGTGATACAATGGCTGACCTGGTTGAGTTTGAAATGGTAGATTTAGATGCGATAATGGGTATGGATTGGTTGGCTTATTATTATGCCATGGTAGATTTCCAAACTAAGAGGGTGTATTTCCATTTTCCAAGAGAGGCAGTTCGTGAATGGAGGGGTAATATTGGTGCGCCAAGAGGTAAATTTATTTCTTATTTTAAGGTGAATATGATGATTTTCAAGGGTTACATATATCACCTAGTTAGAGTGAAATATTCGGATGCAGAGCAACCTACTCTTTAAACGATTCCAGTGGTAAATGAATTTTCCAATGTATTTCCTAAAGATCTTCTAGGTTTACTCCAGAATGACAAGTGGAGTTTGGTATTGATGTGATTCCAGGTACTCAACCAATCTCAATTCCTCTGTATAGAATGGCCCCGACAGAATTATAGGAGTTGAAAAAGCAATTGAAAGACCTGCTTGAAAAAGGATTCATAAGGCCTAGTATCTCCCCTTGGCGCACCAGTGTTATTTGTGAGTAAGAAAAATGGCTCATTGAGAATGTGTATTGACTACTAACAAATGAATAAGGTGACTACTAAGAGCAAATATCCCCTTCCAAGAATTGATGACTTATTTGACCAGTTGCAACGTGCTAAGTGTTTTTCAAAGAATGATTTGAGGTCAGGTTACCACCATGTGAGGGTCAAAGAGAAGGACATACCCAAGACATCCTTTCGAACATGATACGGTCATTACGAGTTTCTAGTCATGTCCTTTGGGCTAACTAATGCACCTCTAGCTTTTATTGATTTGATGAATAGGGTGTTCAAGCCATTCATGGATATGTTTGTGATAGTTTTTATAGATAATATTCTGGTTTATTTTAGATTAAAAGAGAACCATGCTAGTCACTTAACAGGTGTTACAGATTGTTTGTGATCGTAAGCTATATGCAAATTTCTCTAACTAAGAGTTTTAGTTAAAATTTGTAGAATTTTTTGGTTATATTATATCTGATGAAGGGATAATGGTTGATACGCAAAAGATAGAAGCCTTGAAGAACTGGCCAAGACCTATAACGCCTATGGAGGTTTGTAGTTTCCTTGGGTTGCCAGTTTATTATAGGATGTTCGTTGAAGGGTTTTCTTCAATTTCTGCACCTTTAACAAAGATAACACACAAAGATTCTAAGTTTTAATGGAAAGACGCATGTGAAAGAAGTTTCCAAGATCTACAGAATAAGTTGACTTCTACACCCGTATTGGTACTTCTAGAAGACACAAAAGGGTATGCCGTGTATTGTGAAGCTTCAAAAATTGACTTAGGATGTGTGTTGATGCAGTATGGTAAAGTGATAGCATATGCCTTAAAACAATTGCGGCCACATGAGAATAATTATCCAACGCATTATCTAGACCTAGTAGCGGTTATATTTGCCTTAAAGATATGGCGTCACTACTTGTATGGGACTCATACAGACATATATACTTACCACAAGATTTTGAAATATATCTTTAATCAGAAAAATCTACATTTGAGGCAGAAAAGATGGCTTAAGCTATTAAAAGACTATGATATTGATATCTTGTATCATCTGGGGAAAGCAAATTTAGTAGCAGATGCATTCAGTCGTAAGGCTATGGCACTATCAATAGAAAGAAAAGGGATGACTTAAGATCTATACCAACTAGCCAATTTTTGGGGTTGCCTTCTTAAAACTCTAAATGAGGGTATGCAGCAGAATCTTCATTGGTAGCCAAAGTAAAAGAGAAGCAATATGTAGATCCTATCTATTACAACTTAAGGAGAATGTACAATGTGGTATAACAAAGGAATTTGAGCTTGCGCAAGAGTAAGTACTTCGGTGCCAAAATAGATTATGTGTGCCGAATGTAGATGGGCTAAGAAAGAGAATTATGATAGAGGCACATCAATCAAGGTATTTCATCCATTTAGAATCAACAAAAATATATTAGAATTTGAAAGAAATGTATTGGTGGGGTAATATGAAGATGAACATTGCAGAATTTGTAGCCAAATATCAAAATTATTGCATCAAAAGCCCGGGGGTTATATGCAATGTATAGATCTTCCAATATTGAAGTTTGATATGATCAACATGGATTTCATCACTGAATTGCCTTATACACCTCGAAAATTTGATTCCATATGGGTGATAGTGTATAGGCTTAACAAATCAGCACACTTTCTACCGGTTAAGACCACTTACAAAGGTGAAGAGTACACAAAATATATATCAAAGAGATAGTTTGATTACTTGGAGTACCAATCTATATTATATCTGATAGGGGAGCTCAATTTACTTTAAATTTTTAGAGGTCTTTTCAGAGAAATTTAGGATGGACAAGCAGAATGTACCATTCAAACACTTGAATATATGCTACGATCTTATGTATTGGACTTTAAAGGTAGTTGGGATAATCATTAACCTCTAATCAAGTTTCCCTACAACAATAGCTATCATTCAAGTATCAAAATAGCACCATATGAAGCTTTGTACAGGAGAAAGTGTAGATCACTAATTGGATGGTTTGAAATGGGTGAAACTGACTTGTTCGGGCTAGATCTAGTTCATCAAGCTATGGAAAAGGTTAAAGTGATCCAACAACGGCTAGAGATATCCCAAAGTCGACACAAGTCATATGTAGATGTTACAAGACGGGGGCTAGAGTTTGATATATGTGATTAGGTATTCTTTAGGGTGCCACCATTGAAGGGGGTTATGAGATTTGGTAAGAAAGGAAAACTAAGTCGGCGTTATATAGGCCCATATAAGATTACTAGGAGGTTTGTCCAAGTCTCTTATGAATTCGAGCTACCCCAAGACCGCTCAATTGTTCATCCAGTATTTCACGTCTCAATGTTTTGAAAATGCATCGGAGATCCATCTCATATTACTCCTACTAAACATGTACAAGTTATGGAAAATCTCACCTATGAAGAAATACCTATTGCAATTATAGATCGACAAGTTAAGAAGTTGAGGAATAAGGAAATAGCTTCTGTAAAAGTGCTTTGGAGAAACCAACAAGTAAAGATAACATGGGAAGCTGAGAAGCAATGAAATCTAAGTACGCCCATTTGTTCAAATATGAAGAAAAATTCCAAGATCCTGAAATGGAGCAATAAAAAGTAAGTGTAATATATAATTACTATGTGATAATAGGGATATTTAACTTAGGCTTGAACTTATTTTGGTTGGATAGTTATGCTAACATTCAAGGACAAATGTTTCTAAAGAGGGGAGGATGTGACACCCTATACGTTCCATGTACTTTTTGTATTTATATGTAACTTAGTATAGCCTTGTGGTAGGTAATGGATGAGATTTGTTATGAGAATATTAATAGTGTAGATGGAATTCTAGTCACTCCCCATACCTTTTTATGTGACACAATCAAGTTAACATTGATACAACTATTTAACTTTGAATCACAAGTCGGCATTTGAATCTAAAGTTTAAAGTGACTAGGTGTGTACAAGTTGTATGTTAGATTAAAATGATTTGGACCTGGACATGGAATGAAATATTGAGGTGCTTGCTTGACTTAATTAAGCTAGTAGGTGAGTCTCCTACTTGGGTTATATGAGCCAAGTTAATGGACCATGTCCATGAATCATATTTGGGCCTTTATTAGTATTCTAATTTGGGCCCAAATTAAGTACAAGAAGAAGGAAAATGGAGAAAAGGCCCAATGCTCAAATCTTCCAAGGCCTAAATATAATTGAGCCCAACTAAGAAATTAAGCAAGTAGGTGCATCACCTAATTTGAAATTTTGAGCTGGTTGAACTCCTTAAGTAGTTGCATCATCTATGTGGACCAATTTGATTAAATTTGTGGTCCAAAATTAGCTAAGTGGATGGCCAAAATTTGGGACTTTATAAGGCCAAATTGATGATCATTTTACCTCATTCTTAAGTCACAAAAAATGTTTATTGTACAAATTCTCTCTACTTTTATTTAAACAATAAGGAGCAGCCTTATTTTCCTTTTTAGTATTCTTGGAAAAACCCTAAATTTTATAGCCAAAGGTAAGTGAAAACCCTTATGGTTTAGCTTAATTATCTCTTGGAAGGTTAGGAAAACATACTTTTTAAGTGCTTAATTATTAATTCATGGCAGAATATGGAATAAGCTACTTGTTCATTTTTTCTTTGTTATTAAGAGATTTCTTTTATTCTTTGGTTTAAAGTATGAAGGAATGTGAAAGTAGAAGTTCTCAAGGAGTTCAACTTAAAATAATAAGTTGTAGAATTAAGCTTAGGTGATTGTCCATTTTGTTCTCCTTATGTATGTTTGGAAAAGAATTATCGATGTGTTGTTATTGAGAACTCAAGAGATGATGAGTTCAATAATTGATTGCTACAATAAAAGTGATTTAGGACTTTTTATGGACTATTTTTTCTGTATATGTTATGGGCTGCCAGGTTAACGGTGGAGAAAGGTGTGACTAGTTTGAATTGAAATATAAAGGAAGGATGCGGTGGTACACCACCGAACTAATTATTGCATGTGTTTACTGCCTAATTTTTTTTGCATATTGTTTGGGGGGGTGTAATTAAGGTGAGCTTGTTTTGGTGAATTTTATAAGAACATGTATGGTATGTGGGTGTAATTGGAGAAGAAAAGGGTAAAAATAACACCCTTGATTGATAGATTAAGCGGTTACTTCCCGGTTACTTTTTTGGTGAAGTTAAGTAGGCCAAATGTGTTTATTGGTTGCTAATACTAGTTTACCATATATTATATTGTAGATAAGTAATCTAAAAGGCGGGAAGTCAAGTTGGGTTAGTTTTAGAGTTATATAACCAGGAATGTAAGTCATACTTTATTTTGCACTCTTTGGCATGAAATTAGACATTTGTTCCATCAAGTAAGCTTCCAAGGTTAGCCTAGAACAATTAATACATAATAGCAGCACATTACATTCCATATAGCTAATGACCTTATTCCCACTCTCTAATGTGTTAAAAAACCTCAATATATGCTTATTATTGAACCTGCACAACTATTTTCACTAGAAAATTTTAGAAGTTCTTCGTTTACTCAAATAAGACTCATGTGTTATTTTTACCTCCTAAACACTTCATTTGTTTGCCAAACACTCCCAACCTCTTTGTTGTTGCATGAAGTGCCCATTTACATGTCTCTTATTGGTAGATAATTCTTTCAAGGTACCATAATGTTATGACCATCAAAGTAATGATCTCAAAGGCTAAATATACTAAGTACGGTAGATTTGTTAAACGAGTGGCAGCTTAGAGGCATAAGGCTAGAATGGACTGATATTTATACCTTTATATGTGGGTGGCATTTTAGGGGCATATGCCTAGCATGAAAGAATTATCTACCAATAATTCTTAGGGACGTAAGCCAAGCATGGGCCAGTCCTGATTTATCTATTTACCACAGATCAGTTGGTCATTTGAATTATATGGCTTAAAAAGATTATGAAGTAAGAAAGGTAAAAAAAATAAAGAAAATAATGTAATTTATGTCATCCCACAAGTATAAATAAAGGTGGTCTACTAGTACTACTTATACACTTGCATCTGATTTCTTTTGCGCTCTTGTATCATGTGTAACACCTTCAGCCTTACCTATTCAGTACATATTTTTGTACTGACGTCCCTCATGGGGGACCTGTATTTCATTCTACAGGCACATGTTCTTCAGCCAATATACCTCGCTAGTACGAGCACAAGCTATTCAGTGACAATTGGTGGGCTCCAGGTTGATTCGGGGCTTTTCAAGTCTGTTCTATGTATTTTGGTATTGTGCAGTTGTCAAGAGTAGGTCGGGGGGTTTTCCCAACCCTAAATAAGTCTATGTATCTTTTAGATGTTTTGTAGACTAATGTAGATTTAAACATAGTAGTGTTTTGTAATTTAGATATGGTGGCCCCAACGGACAAATGTTGTATATAATTTTGTGCTTGCTTACGTATTTCTTCTCATCGATGCATAATATCATGTTTGTCAGAACATCTGGTTGTCATAGTTACATGTTTGAGAAGTACAATGTTATGGATTTGTTCTGTTGAGCCTTTACGGCTACGGGTGCCTACACGCCCCAATAGGATTTGAGGTGTGACACTATTAGTTATTTAAGGAAAATTTTCCCTTCTTTCAGTATTCATGTCGTGCAAGTGGGAATGAGCTCAAGTTAAACTCTCAGACTTATCCGTTATCTCCTTTTTGCTTAGAGAATATGCCTCCCAAAAAGAATAACGAAATAAGAATCGAAAATCAGTCAGAACCTATGCCCATTTAGGCAGATCCCCTGGACAAATAGGCTCCTACGCTGAGTTCAGAGTATCTTTCACCACCCTATCTCATTCTATGGTATCCTAGAATGAATTCCTAGATTCTATTTCGTCCAATGCTATGGCTAATACTACTACAGCCAGTATTCGAGACTTCACCTGAATAAACCCTCTATCTTTTACTAGGTCTAAGTTAGATGAGGACCCTCAAGAATTTCTTGATTAGGTATAGAAAGTTACAGATATTATGAGGGGTGACTTCTTTTGAGAGTGCTGAGTTGGCCCCATATCAATTGCAGGATGTGACTCACTTATGATTTAAATAGTGGAAAGTAAAAAGGGTCACAGATGCAGGGCCCATTAAGTGGGAGGAGTTTGCCACTGCTTTTCTTGATAGTTTCTTCCCGTTGGAGTTGAGGGAAGCAAAGGTTGTAGAATTTGTTAACCTGAAGTAGGGCAACATGATAGTGAAAGAGTATTCTCTCAATTTTACTCAATTAACTAGATACACTCCTCATATGGTGGAAGATAATAGATTCAGGATGAATAAGTTGGTGTCTAGGGTTTCTAGTAGTGTGGTCAAGGAGTGTTGGACAATAATGCTGATTAAGGATATGGACATATCCAGGCTCATGGTGCATGCTCAGTAGATAGATGAGGCTAAGAATAAGGAGAAGGAGAGGGACAGGAAGAGAATGAGAATAACTAGTTTCAACTTTGCTCATCCTAAGTCAGAGGGTGAGAATTATTCTCAATTTTCCCTGAAATCCTCAGTTCCAGCTCCATCCTCAGCAAGTGTACTAGTGACTAAATTCAGAGATGGAAACATAGGCAAGGCGCTAAGCCCTAAGCCTCAAGGTAGTGTCAACAATTCTGAAACTAATCCTCTTTGTCAGAAATATGGCAGAAACCACATGGGTATATGCAGGCCTGGCAGTGATGTGTGTTTTAGGTGTGGCATGCTAGGTCATAGAGTTAGAGATTGTCCTCAGTTAGGTTCCCAGTGTCAGCATAACTGCCCTAAACTTAATCCGGTCACCCGAATAAGTAGGGTGCTATTTCCTGTGCCACCAGTAGCCAACGCCCCAATAGACTCTATGCACTTCAGTCCCGACAGGATCAGGAAAGTTCTCCTGATGTGGTTACTGGTATGTTACAAGTTTATCATTTACATATTTATGCTTTGCTAGATCCAGGAGCTTTTTTATTCTTTGTAACTCCATATATTGATGTAGACTTTGGAATTATTCCTGGAATTCTAACAGATCCTTTCTCAGTCTCTACCCAGTGGGTAAATCCATCATATCCCGGCAGGTAGATAGGAACTATCTAGTTATGAAATCTCAGAAAGTCATTTCAGCAGACTTAGTTGAATTAGAGATGATCGATTTTGATGACATTCTCAACATGGAATGGATTCATTCCTTCTATGCCTCAGTCGACTACAGAAATAGAATTGTGCAGTTTTAGTTTTCGAATAAGACCATTGGAGTATGGAGGGTTAGTACTTTAAACCTTAGGGGTTAGCTTGTTTCCTACCTTAAGTCAAGGAAAATGATATCTAAGGGATTTGTTTACGATCTCATTTGAGTCCAAGACTTTAGATCAGAAACCCCTACTCTTGAGTCAGTATCAGTAGTATGTGAATTCTAAGATGTGTTTCTCGAAGATCTTCCTAGAGTTCCTCCCAAAAGGGAAATCGAATTTGGAATAAATCTTCTTCTAGACACTCAGCCCATATCTATTTCGCTATATAGAATGGCTCCAGTAGAACTCAAGGAATTAATAGAATAGTTAAAAGATCTCCTAGGTAAGGGATTTATTAGACCCAGTATGTCCCCATGGTGTGCACCAGTTCTATTAATGCGTAAGAAAGAAAGTTCTCTTAGAATGTGTATACACAACTATAACACCCCAAATCTGGCACCTAAAATGCTACATGGTGTTTATGACCCCGAAGGACCACAAGCTAACCCATGACTGATATTTGTACCAGAAAACTACATAATATACTGTATAAATAAGGAAATAGTAGGCTGAGATATGACATAACATTCAAAACTAACAAACATCTGATAAAACCATATCTGAATAGTGTGGTACGACAATACCAAAACTAAAATAATGTCTGAAAACATCTAGTTTGAAAACACTATAGTATGAAAGACTAAACTGTCTAAATAAGGAGTTGATGGGACATGTCCCCAACTAAATCCAACTTCTGAAATAAACTAAGTAATGAAGAAATAAAGTAATGATCATGTCCAAGAAGGATGAGGACTTACTGCTAACTCTGACTACTGAAACTGGAATGCTACTGATGCTCTGGAGCTCGTGCTTCTGAACCTATGGTATAAAAAACCATAGCGTAAATGCATCAGTACATTTGAATGTACTGGTACACAAGTGAGGTAATCTGAATACAAAAGGGTTCAAATACATGACCAATACTAACTAACTGAATAACATGAACGCACAAATACTTGGGGTGTATTGCATGTACACGAATTGGGAATACATAATTGCATACTATATTGTGGCATTAATCCATTCTCATGGACAATTTATCAAACACTTGCACATAAACTAATCATGGCATGGTTTCTTCTCTTATTAGTTCACATAGGTAATTCATCAAGCATATAATGAACATAGTATATGTAGAAAACATTTCACAACAAATAAACAATATGATTCAATTCTAATTTCACATAAAATTTTTCACCAAACATGGATTAGAATTCAATTGGTCATTATCAACATGAACAAAAGCAAACCTAACATGAGATTCATAAAAATCCATAAACTTGAATTTTGAAAAATAGATTCTTGAGCCTCATGGGTTAAAGGGACCCATGAACCAACACTTGACATACCTTGATTGTAAGTTTCTTGAAGTTCTTAGAAAGATTCTCGGAGTTGGCTTTGATTTCTCGAAAGCTAGGGTTTTGTTTCAGGGGAGAGAATATTATTGATTTGGGGAAAAATGAGTAAATAATGATAGCTTTAAAGCATTTTTAGGGATTAAACCCTGCACCTAGACATGTTTAAACCTTGGGAAAAGATCAATTTGTTCCTGAATGAAATATTTAATTTTTATCAAAATTTTCTAAAATGGGCACCTGGCGTGATGCGAAGCTATTGCACCGTATCATTGAAATTTGACAACTGGGAAATTGGGAGATGGTGCAACATGGAGTTATCGCATTACCCCTTTGTTTGTGACCTGGAAGTTTGGCGCGACGCGGAGACATCGTGGTGATTCACTAGGAAAAGGACAATTGGGATTTAGGAGCCCTCCATGACATGGTGTAATCGTGGAGTCTTACTAGAAATTGACAAACATCATGTTGGCTTATGGCGTGATGCATCACTGGCTGTAATGATAGTGTTTTACGACTGAAACTTTAAATCACTATAACTTCTTACCCGGTTATCAGATTTAGGCGAATTTGGTATCGATGGAAAGCTTATTGAATTTCCTACATAAGAAAATGTGAAAATCTTGAAAATCTCACATATATAAGAGTTTGTTCTTCTTTAAAGTATTTCTTTAACATCTTCAGGATGAATTTAAGCTTGGTAGAAGTACAGGATATTACAACTACCATAAGATAAATAAAGTCATGATCAAGAACAAGTATCCACTTCTTAGAATTGATGAACTATTTGACAAATTTTTGGGTTCCATTTACTTTTCTAAGATAGACCTCAGATCAGGCTATCATGATAGACCGCAGATCAGGCTATTATTATCTTAGAGTTAGGGAATGTGACATTCTTAAAATAGCTTTCAGAACTAGGTATGGTCTCTTCGAATTCTTAGTCATGTCCTTTAGTCTTACCAATGCCCCAATAACTTTCATGGACTTGATGAATTGTTTGTTCAAGCAGTACTTAGACATGTTTGTCATAGTCTTCATAGATGACATTCTTGTCTACTCCCGCAGTGAGCATGATCATGCATACTATCTCAGAATAGTATTACAGACTCTTAGAAAGCATCAGCTATTTATCAAATTTAGTAAGTGTGAATTTTGTCTAAGTTCCGTAGCTTTCCTTGGCCATATCATTTCCGGTAGGGGCATTAGAATTTATCCCCAACAGATCAAAGCAGGGAGAAAATAGCCAAGACCCATATCTCCATCAGATATCTGTAGTTTCTTGGGTTTGGATAGCTATTATCGATGGCTTGTTGAGGGACTTTCATCTATTGCACTCCCTATATCCAGATTGACTTTGAAGAAGGTCAAATTCCAGTGGTCAGATTCTTATAAGAAGAGTTTTCAGGAGTTGAAGACTTGACTCACTACAGCTTCAATTCTTACCTTTCCAGATAGTGCAGACAACTTTGTTGTGTATTATAATGCATCTAGAGTAAGTTTAGGTTGTGGCCTCATGTAGAGATGAAATGTAATAGCCTATTCCTATAGACAGCTTAAGCCCCATGAAAAGAAATCTCCAACTAATGATCTTGAGTTAGCAGATGTAGGATTTGCCTATAAGATTTGAAGGCACTACTTATGTAAAGTGTGCTTTGATTTGTTCACTGACCATAAGCACCTGCAGTATGTATTCTCTTAGAAAGACCTAAAACTCCATCAGAGAATGTGGTTGGAGTTATTAAAAGACTACGACATATGCATTTTGCATCATCCGGGTAAACCCAATGTAGTGGCTGATGCTCTTAGTAGGATGTCTATGGTTAGTGTTTCTCATGTGGAGGATGGTAAGAAAAAGTTAGCTCAGGAAGTTCATCAGCTTGCCCGACTAGGTGATCTCTTAGTCGATTCAGCAGAAGATAATGTATGGGTGCAGATTAGTTTTGTAATGCTCCAAATCTGGTACGCGGAATGCTACATGATGCTCATGACCCGGAAGGACCATAAGCTAACCCATGATAGATATCTATACCTGTACACTATATAATATATTGTATATATATACACACTGTAAAAAAAATTATGGAATAGAAGTTGTAAGGCCATAAGGTTCAAACTGAATAGCTGATGAAACACAACATAAGTGTGGAGTATTGAATACCCAAAATAATTGAAATAATATCTGAACATTCTATAGTATGAAAGCCTCTAAACTGTCTGAAAACTATGGAGTTGATGGGATATATCCCCAACTAACTCCAACTACTAAAATAACTAAGTACTGAAATAATTAAATAACAAATCATATCATCCTCAAAGGATTAAGACTTACTGCTGACTGACGATTGATATCTAGAATCTACTGATGCTCTAGAGCTTGTGTCTCTGAACCTATGGTATAAGACATCATAGCGCAAATGCATCAATACTTTGAATGTACTGGTAGGCAAGTGAGGTAGGCTGAATGCAAAAGGGTTCATATGCATGGACAACACTAACTGATTGAATGATATGAAAGTGAGAATACAAACATGAATATGTAACTGTAACTAAGATTGTGATAGGACTGAATACTAAGTTCTGACTACTGAGTTGATTGATAACATGGATTTATAGACATCTAAGTTTACTGATGCTGGGATACTAAATACTGAGGGACTGATACTACATTAAGGATACATGAATAATTAGTTTTTAATAGTTCTAATTATGAAGAACTGGTCTGGTTGACTGTATTTGATAGTCCTAAAGTTGAATACTAATAACATGAGTTTTGTATAACTAGCATACTGATAATGATTGATCGTATCTGATAGTCTAAGTTTTGATGAAACTAGCTGAGTTTTATACTATACTAAGTGATGGTATCTGACAGTCCTATAATCTGTAGACTATCTAAATTCTATTACAGAGATTAGGACTGAGACTGAAATTGAGATGGTGGGAGGTAATCATCTAACCGACATGCCCTAAAACTGAACTGGAGGGGTCAAACCTGTAACCCCTATTGGAAAGGTGTCAATACCATGCCACGGGTAAAGATAAGCTGTGAGGTAACCCTGTTTGTTAGGAAGCTCTTCCATTACCTCCTATAGGAATAACCTAAAACAAGATGTATTAGTAGCACTATGCATAGGGGTACATCTCAACCTACGCTGGCTATGTAGTTCTGGAACACAAGGATTGATTCTAAGGATCATACACTCTACTGAATAACAGGTGAGTCCCCATCATTGGGTTCACTCGGTGCTGAATCCTACTTCCAATTGAATAAACACTGAACTGATTAACTAGACTGATATTAATGGTATTGTTTAGCGAAACTAGAGTTCATTGAGTTTCATTGACTGATGGAATGCTACTAAGACATGATGATAGACTGAGATCACTAAGATTTTTTAGAATACTGAGATTACTGAATGGAACTGGACTAATACTGTGTTTACTGAGTTTTCCTGAGTTACATGATTGACTGAATTCTATTGATCATGGCTTGACAAAGAGTATCGTGAAAACATGACATAGCTCTAGGCACATAGCTAAATTATTGGGTACAAGTACCCCCAGGACTCGATAGAATGAAATTGACAAGTCTTGACACTTTTGATCGCATAACCAATATCAACAATTCATAATTTCATAGTTGGGAATTTAATGAAGCACATGGTTATCATAGTCTTGTACATGAATGAAATTGTATATAAACATGTCATACTTTCATCAACCTAATCTCATGGACATTCCCTCAACCATTCATAATGCACAAAATATCATGGAAGTCATTCTTAGTCATAGGGTAAAGCATACACTTATCACTTTGGTCACAATTAAGCTCTAATGCATAATTTCTATTCTTTTAGGCATTTTATCAAACACCTAGGAGGCATAACTTAGGGCATAGGCATGACCATCAAAATCAACACAACAAAACTCCATATTTCAACTTAATTTCATATGCTTCAGACCACATACTAGAATAGGTTCATGAATAACACATAAAGATTTCAACTTGGGAATCATACAACCATAATCACATGAACGTAATTAACCCACAACAAAATATTCACAATACAAGATTTAAAACTTGATTCTTGGGCTTCATGGATGAAGGAAATCTATGAATGAATACTGTGCATACCTTAGTTCTTGATTGTACAAAGATTGATGGAAAGATTCTTGAATTTGAGTCTTGGATTTGAATTCTCAATTAAGAACCCTAGCTTGTTCTTGAGAGAAACTTGAGAGAAATAATATATTTTAGGTGAAATATGGCTGAATGACGTCTTATTAGATTTATATAGGGGTGGAAAATTGATCCTTTTAACAATTGGGAGCGAATTTAAATTCTGTGAAAATTTCTTAATTTGGACCCATGGTGCGATACGGCGCTATCGCACCGTGTCTCAGGAAAGTGACAAATGGGAAATTGCATGGTGGCACAACGCAGAGCTATCGTGTTGCCAATTTGTTTGCGACTTGGAAGTTTGGCGCGATGCACCCCTGTCATGGAGCAATATTGGAAATTGACAATTTCCACTTAAGCTAGCTCCACGATGTGCTGATGGCTCAATTGATACACTGTCTCACTAAAAAGTATCTAACTCTTCATACGGGTGTCGAATTTGGGCGAATTTGGTATCGATGGAAAGATTATTAACTTTTAAAGATAGTCTTTAACATTTTTTGGATGATTTTAAGATAGGCAGAAGTAAGGGGTATTACAAGTTTAAAATCTTCCCTGGTTTTTGAGGTGAAGGAAAAACAAAATTGGGATCCTAGTCTAGTCAAGTTTAAAGAATCAGTCAGAGATCAGAAGGTAGAGGTTTTCTCCCAAGGGGAAGATATTGTGTTGTAGTGCCAGGGTCGGCTATTTATGCCAGGTATAGATGATCTAAGATAATGAATTCTAGTAGAAGCGTATGGTGCACACTACTCTATTCATCCAGGGGTCACTATGATGTACCGTGATTTGTGGGAGATCTGTTGTTGGAGTGGAATAAAGAGAGATATTGCAGAGTTTGTGTCTAAGTGCTAAACATATCAGCAGATTAAGGTTGTGCATCAGAAGCCAAGTAGGTCAATACAGGAGTTTAGTATTCCCACATGGAAATTCAAAGAATTGAACATGGACTTCGTGATGGGTTTACCTCATACTAGTCATCAGCACGATTTAGTTTGGGTCATTATAGACAGGATGACCAAACCAGCTCATTTCCTACCATTCTATACCTCTTTTTTAGCCAAGGACTATGCCAAGCTCTATGTTAGAGAGTTGGTTAGATTACATGGAGTTCCGTTGTCCATTATCTCCGATAGAGGTACGTAGTTTACCTCTTATTTTTTGGAAAGCCTTCCAAAATGGTCTTGGTACCCAATTCTACTTCAGTACAGCCTATCACCCTTAGATAGATGGTCAAGAAGAAAGAACCATTCAAACTTTAGAGGATAGGCTGCGAGCGTGTTTGATAGACTCTAATTGAGGCACTTTTTAGGAGGAGATGTTGGTCTCCCATTGGTTCGTTTGAGGTAGGTGAGGCCACAGTGATAGGGCCTGACTTGGTATTCAATACCTTAGAAAAGGTTCAGATGATTAGGGAAAGGCTTAAGACAACTTAGAGCTGACAAAAATCATATGCAGATATGCGGATAAAGGATCTCGAGTTTGAGGTTGGTGATTATCTGTATTTGAAAATATCTCCTATGAAAGGAGTGAGGAGGTTTGGCAAGAAACGGAAGCTCAGTCCCTAATATGT